>NW_027494365.1:0-293398 GCF_021521415.1 Bidens hawaiensis
GATGCAAAAAACTTATGAGACATATAAAAAAGTTATATAAAAACCTTGTGCCTCCCGTACGACAATCGGTGCGCTTTTGCGCTTCGGTTTTAGACCCCTTTGCTTATGTGCGGTTCTCGCTTTTTAACATCAATCCGGTTAATAATCGAACCGAACCGGCTACATAGGTAGGGCTTTTCAACTCAAAAACCGGTTACGACAGCTATAGGATGCCTTGATGTTCGTCTACCGTTTACGCATTCTAGGGTTTTAGAGGCTAATGTAGTGATTCGGTGATTGTTGAATCTGAATTATGTTTTTGTTGTAGTTATCATGGCACGCGAATATGGTTCAACTGAAATTCAATTTTATACATGGCATGTGTTAATAGTTGTATTATTGTATATAATAATAATAATAATAATAATAATAATAATAATAATAATAATGCTTCAGGTACACAATATTGGATGTCAGATACTATCAAAGCTGTTAAGTGATTGGAAATTGATGGATGAGCTAGGAGTATTACATGATGCGCATCTGTTAGGTTTTGGTAATGCATTTCTTATCTAGCAACGATGTCTATTTATTGCCTTGAGAAGTTCTGAAACGTTTACATTTTTAACGAAATTAGGTGATCTACTACAGCATTTCTTGGCAGTAGTATCAAAAAGCTGGATAACGGAGAATCATGGGATGATAATTTTCAGCTACATCTGGTGTTACAGGTACATGTTTGCTGATTTTGTTTAACTTCTTGTTCTTGTGCAAATATTTTTCTATAACCTGTTAATTTTTTTTTAATCTTTTTTCTACATTTGAAGTTGATGTTGTATTTGTAAGTGTTAAGTGATTGTTAACTGTTTTCAAACTTTGAAGTTAAGTTTCATTCTTCAACCTAACAAAAAGGGTTACTTCTGCTATGATTTGTTTTTTTTAGTTATAATATGGCTCCTAATTTGTTTAGTTACATTTGCAATTGAAGCTTCAAATGTGGATGACGAGAAGAGAAGAGTCGATCGTCTCCTCTCTTAATCAGGTTCATCCTCTTTGATTTGCTGGTGAGTTCTTTAGTCTCAAATTTTGTTCAAGGTTTTGATGTGCCATTTTAGTGTAACAATTTTTGAAGATTTCACTGTAGCAAATTTTTTGGGATCTATCTAAGCAATAGCATCTTACTCTATGTTTAAGTTTAAGTTTAAGTTTAAATTGATTTAGGGTTTATCATACTTGAATGGAAGGGGGTAGTTTTATTTTTATGGTTCTTTGCAAATGATTTTTATGGTAGCAGCCCTATGGTTTGTTTCGGTTTTTAATTTCGGTTTTTTTTTGTTTCCTTTTGGTCCAATTTTTTTGGTTGTTGGTTTTGTTTCACCTCGGTTTCAATTTGTTTAGTTTTTTGGAGTCGGATTTTTTTGTCTCGGTTCGGTTTCAGTTTATTCGATTTTTAGTTTCGGTTTAGTATCGGTTTTTTTAGTTTCGTTTCGTTTTGCTTTTGTTCGATTTGATTTTATCGACTTTTGGTTTCAGTTCAGTGTTGTTTAGGCTTGGTTTCTGTTTTCTAGTTTCAGTTCAGTTTCGGTATCGATTATACATATTTTTTTATTTGGTTCGGTATCGGTTGAGTTTATTCGGTTTTTGGCTTCAAATATAGGCTGAATTGTTTTTTCCATTCATTGAACCAGTGCACACGATCACTTCTACTGCTGGAGTCGAAGGTTCTGTTGTTGAAAAACTATTGGAGCATGATGACTCGGATCTTGGATATGATGCTGTGTGACATTCGTCAATTTTGGGTCTTGTTTGTATTCGTTTTTGTATTTGTTTATTATGTAAACCGACCCGATTTGTAAACCGAAGCTTATGTTATAATCAAAATGATGGATTTATGTTACAATATTGTTTCATACTTGTTGGGTCTTGAAAACATCCTATTTTTATTTATTTATTATTTATTTATTTATTTTGTTGTTTTGTGTTTTTGTCTTGATCCATTTTGCATGAAAACTCTTGTGTCTCACACCCATATTTGACCACCAATATTACGCTATATATACACCACCTTTCCTTTTCATTTTCACTTGCTACAACTGCAAAAAAAAAAAAAAAAATCTCTCAAACATCAAAGATTCAAGGTTATCTTCTTAAGTGTTCTTGAAGGTTTTTAGTCTTTCATCTTAATTAGTTTATGTAGCCTTATTAATACTTGTTTTTGGTTGTGCAACATATATATAATATACACCCCTTGTTTACCTTTGGTAGTTACTTCTTCGATTCCGGTCGGTGAGGTTTCGGACCCCATAAGGCAAGGCTTCATGGAGGACTTCGTGTCCTTGATATATATACATCTATATAACTTGTTCATACATATTAATCTTGCTTATTTTAGTTTGTTGGTCATGTTTACAAGTTCCATGGTTATGGGTTTTTAAGAGTCTATGCTTTGGTTTAACCGTAAATAGCTCTAAACCGTAAACCAAACTTTGTTACTAGTTTTGTTTGTTTAAACATACTTAGTGTTAGATCTAAGTTTCTAAAATCATTTTTACAAATTCTATGGTTATGGGTTTGTAGAATCTTACCTCGGTCTTAACCCGAAACACGATCCGAACCGAAAACCGAACTTTTGTTTAAAGACTTTATTGTTAACTTTTGGTATTTTTTATTTGTACATTATTATACAAGTTCTTTAGTGTTTGGACATGTGGAAACCATCTATGAACTTGTTGTGAGATGGAAACCGAACCAAACCGATTCTTGCTCGCTTAAGACACACAAGTGTGTTTTTTTTAGCCATCAAGACTTGTATATTTCTTTAAAAATAGTTACAAATGATTTTTAAATATTTTCTTAAGTACTTGGAAATGTTGGATCCAACTTGATCTAAAGTTTGGACCGACAAAACCGAACACTCGCTTAACGTGCGTTGTTAGTTCTAAAACAATGGAACTACATACTTGGTTAAGTCTTATTAAATTTTATTGAGTTATCTCATAACATTCAATATTTTGGAAAGTTGACTTTGGGTTTGACCAATTATCAAGACCCGAACCGACAACCCGAACACTCGATAAAAAAAAACCGTTTTAGTATCTTTATTCCAAAGGGATTTGCATTCTTGCATTTTACCCACCTTATTACTTAACATAGGTTGAGTAAATATTAAGGTTAGATACTTTAACCCGGTTTCGAGCAAACTTACATTTTTAAAGGGTTATTATTATAAATTTTTAAATAGTCACATTTTAAACCTTGAACTTTAATTATTTACATTTCTCAACATTTGTTTTGTTTAAAGACCTTCAAGACAACATTTCTAAATTCAAGACTTCTTTTCTTTTTAGGCATTGTGCGTTAAACTCGTCGTTCCGACAAATCTCCAAATTATCATCTTTCAAGTTTATTACTTGAAGGTGAGTACTTCATACCCCATTTTCCATCTTTTATTTTGGGGGTGACATTTCATACTTATTCAACAAAATGCTTTATACTTGAATCTTAAACCACAAACGTAGTTGTATACTTTACCTAAATAATTGCTCGATTTGGTGTTCTATGCTTATGTGCCTATGTGTTTATCGCTTTTGGTTGGTGGAACTATAAAATCCTAGACTATTTGGCATCCCCTTATAGCAAGGTGTCGTTAACGTAATGCAATTAACGATAACTATAAAATCCTAGACTATTTGGCATCCCCTTATAGCTAGGTGTCGCTAATGTGTTTAGCGATATCTATTTATCCAAATTACCACTTTTATTTATCGTTTCCTATGCAAGTTTTGTGGCTATCTTTATTATATACTAATATGATTAAATTTATGAATTGCTCACCAACCTTTGTGTTGACAAACTTTATTTTATGAAATGTTGCAGGTTTGCATCTTGGTTGATTTATGATTGTGAAGAAAACGATATCAAAGACCTTAGGATATTAGTAAAAATGAATAATATCAAATTTGCCATATTTTGTGATATCTTGTTTATAGTTATTTTATGGATAATTGTTATGTGACATTTTCGATGTTGTGGAATGAAATGAGTTTATTAAATACTGTCACTTTAATTAGTGTCATGTGCTTATGGACAATCGTTACACCTCGGCATGTTCCGTCGCCTTTAGTCGGGGTGTGACATGCTGCTAAAGGTTCCTCTCTCTCTCTCTAAAATGTTTTGGGCTGACACAAACTCACCCGCTTGTATATGAATGGTTGGTTTGAGTTATATTCTGTTTGTGGTAGATCTAATGGGTTAAACTAAAAAGATAGCTGAAATAGAAACTGGTTAAGCATGTCAAAAGTTGTCCATAGTGCATTTTAATGCAACAAGTTCATTTTATATAGAAGATTAGATTATCATTAAAATAATATAATCTTTATAATCCCAAAGTTAAGCAAATCGCACTAGCCTAGTCATTATTGCCCATCTTGTTTTTTTGTTATCTGAATAGAGGGTAATAACGAGTGTAGAATTATCCTATATGTCAAACAAAAGGATGAAAATGTATCAAATTTTTAGGAATAAGCCCATATGAGTTTATTCTATTAAGGGCCTTCAATAGCTTCCACTTTCTACAATAACATTTTCTGTTGTGTGATAAATTATCCTAGCTATTGTCATGGGTATCACTTTAATGGGTTCTATACTTTGATGACAATGAATGTTGGTCAAATTAGATATATACAGAAACTTAACAAACACTTTGGCTGTAGCCGTCATTGTAGTAGAACATTAATATCTACTGTTGTTATTGCAATTAATTGAAACTTAAGTGTGTAATAAATCTTAAAACTGTTTTAGTTCTAGCCAATTGTTATTGACTTGGGAGTAGTATATTATTAAGGTGTAACATGAATTAATTCTTTTGTATAGTGGTTAGGTATGTACTAAGGTCGGGCATCATGCTCTCAAGGTATGTTTCCAGGAGAGTATCATTGCTGCATTGGTAAGAACGATTAAGTTGCATAACTCAGTCAAGATTATGTGATATTTGAACATATGAATTAACGATGGTTTCCATGCTATTTTGAAGTTTTTTTTACTCTTTCCTATGAATCTTTGCATGAATTTAACTGTTTTCTGCTTTTTCAATGCTCACAACGTGCAGGTTTAGAGCTCATGGATATAATGGCCGTCTATCAAGCCTAAGAGCGCCTGTGCAGGTGAATAATCGATAAATTATTTTACTAATTGGTGTTAGAGATAGAACTTAGAACTTGGATCGACTAGAATGTTAATAATTATCTGATGAGCAGGCTATGAGGAATAGATGTGAAGACTGAAGACACGAATTCGGGGGCTGTATTCATGAATATGCGGATCAACTAGAAAGCATATGCGGATTTTCTTTACCAAAAAGCGTGTATTGCTAGAATAACATATTTTTATATATGTTTATAGAACTCGAATAACATTTTCTATTGAACGTCCTTTATAGAAATTTCCAGTTTTGTTTGTGTTTGCATCTATAATTTTATGATTTGATATTTTAATAATTTTTTTGCAAAAAAATATTTCTACTGCATTGCGACAGAAATATGGTCGCAAATCCGCCTCAAGAGAGCAGGTGCAGGTTGATCGCAGAAACCGAGCACCGGTCGGAAGATTTGCGACCACAGCACCGGTCGGAAGGTCTGAGACCGCAGCACCCGACGGAATATGTGCGACCGCAGAACTGGTCGAAAGATTTGCAACTGAAGAACGGTCGCAAATGTAACTGGTCGCAAAACGGTCGCAACAGAGCAACTGCGACCAGCGTTTTTCCGACTAAACTTTTGGTTGCAAAGCGGTCGCAACAGGGTAGTTGCAACCGTTTTCCGACTAAATAGGCTGTTGCAAATGCTTAGTTTTGTAGTAGTGGTCCCGTATAGGGCTACGGGGCTGTATTGGGGGCTAGTAGGACCCTTTCTAAATCAATCCACAATTCCCTCCATGTAAGAAAAAAATTTTAAAAAAAATTTAAGGGCCAGTTGATTGGTGCACTTGGATTTTTAGATGGAATAGTCAACATTGACATCAAAGAACGGTAAGATATTTAATAAATATAGGCTAGCCATAAATGCAACTATGCAAGTCACCAAAGCTGACAAACATATATGTTTTTTTTCAGTCTTTTACTGCAAATATTATAAAAGAATGTGTGAGGAGCGTCTAAAATGCCTATAATTCATCATTTCAGGCTCAGGTACACAATTCTTCATCGCCGTTGTCAACAAAGTATGGCTCAGCGCCGCCACGACTGCAACGTGGCAACCCACGCCAAGTAGTCGACCGACATCATCATTGGCTAAAAGAGAGAAGGAAACGAAGCTTATCACACACAAATTATATAAAACTCGGAAATAGCTCAAATCTCCGTTATGGTTGCAACATACGCTGCCATTCCAACTAACGAAGAGTCATCATCGTCCGACACAGAGGATTCAAGCGGCAAACAAAGAACAACAAAACCATTAGCCACTGCAACCAACATAGTCATGATTTTGGGCAAAACTTCAAGAATCATAAGAACAGTGTACAAATCATAAGAACGTTTTTCAAGGCAAAAGCAATCCCATATAAGAAGTAATGAAATGGTACAATAACCAACAAAACTAATAACTCACTGACCATATAACCTGTTGAAAAGTGATGAGTAGCCACCACCACCACCTCCACCCACAGCCAGACAACCAACAATGAAGCGGCCATTAAAAGGAACACTCACTTTCGTTCAGATTGCTCCGTTCTGTTTCGATGTGGAGTGATGGTGTTGATTGGATATCTCTGCCGGCCACTCATAAGGCTCTTGTAGCCCCCGTCGTTCAACAGTTTAATGAAACATCGCTTATCAATGCATTTTTATTGTTGAATATCGATTGTTTTATGGTGCCGGTGTCGGCCACCACCGTCACCAAGAGGTCCATTTTGGAAACTGGCAACAGTCACAACAATCATTGGGTTTCTAAAATGGAACCCGGTAACAGATGAATCGGAGACGCAACCACAGGTGTAATGTGATTTTGTTATCCAATAGTCAATGAAACAAAAATTAAAGATTCAGACCAACTAAGTTTTATATCAAACTAACCTCAGGTAAAGCATAAAGTACACCTCACAGTGTTACCGGAGGCAAGAGGCCAACGTCGTGGTTGAAGATGGCAGGGTTTGAAGAAAGCTGCGATGACATCATTTAGGCGGATGCGACGATGATCGGTAGAGAGAGAAAGCAGTGGCGGTGGGGAATAGAAATAGGAACGGTGGTGAATGATGACAGAGAGAGTAATAAACCAAAGGCCGAGACATGTGTAAAGCATAAAACACGTGGAAACAGAACACATATAAAGCTACAAAATACAACATAACTTATATGCAATAGATACAACATGGGAAAGCATCTGTACTATCAATTAAGCATAAAGTACATGCCAAAAAGTTGTAATTTAAATATATGTATAATATAATACTAGTAGGAATGTCCGCGCATTGCGGCGGGGAGGCAACTAGGATTCGGTGGATAGCGTTTCGGTTTGTTATTGTGCCAACATTGGGTGTGCAACTTTTTAAGATATTTGGTTACAAAAGCAAAAGTTATAAAATTTTTGGTTATGAGTAAAACTATATAGAAAATATGGGTTTAGAATTTTAGATCGTGGTTAATGTGGTCTACACTTTTTTAAACTAAACTTATGGAAATGGAATTCGGTTGCTAGCATTTTGGTTCGTTATGGTGTCAACATTGGGTATAACTTTTTAAGATCTTTGGTTTCAAAAGCAAAACTTTATAAAATCTTTAGTTGTGTTCGGATAAAACTATATTGAACATATGGGGCTTAGATTGTGGTCTACACCTTTTTAAACTAAAACAATATTTTTCTAATCAAACATAATATAAACTTATTAACTAATGTTGTCATTATCTTGCTTGCCCCCTTTTTTGTGTTCTCGGTTGTAGGTCGTATTGCAAAAATAATTGACCGGACGAAAAGCATGGTAGACGCACACACACACATATATATATATATTAAAGGGTTCAAATATTATTATTTAGAATCTCGCATTCACATTTGCTAATTAAAGAAACTCCCTCGGCGATGTACCTTGTAGCGAGTACTCGGCCTTGTAAACCTACTTTTACAGCATTGGGCTAAACATGTTTGATATTTTTTTAAAAAGCTCGGCGCTCGCTCAAAATCAAATTGTGAAGTTTGGCCCAAACTTGGTCAGCATTAGCACCAAATATGAATTACACATAGGGTTATTCACCAACATTGACCCAAGCTTGGTCAACCACACTAAAAAATCACCTTTCACCAAAATAGTCATAATTATCTAGAAATCTTTACTGACCTTTACAAAAATACCAAAATTATATTACTCTCCTTTTGATTAAAAATAGCATGTTTAACAATGCAAACAAGCATGGAGATGAGCTATTGGGTTTGAGTTAATACGAAGCACTCAAGTTTTAGTATGACTTTGTTTACAAGCTTTGACTGAGTTGACTGGGTTTGATTGAGTTGCTAGTAGAAACCCACGAGATTCGGCGAAGGCGGCGACGACAATTATAACACGGTACTTATTTTGTGCTAGTTTATCAATCTTCTCGTGATAATTTCATCGTAAAGGAATTTGGACGAATTAAATTCATGTAGCAACAAAATAATGCATGCTTAACTAAAATTATGAAAAATGTCCAGAATTAATATGAACACCTATGTAATATTAGAAACTATAGCATCTTCAAGAAATAGTCAATATCATTTAAAGATCTCTAACTTGGAAAAACAAATATAAAATAAATAGATTTCATCAAGAAGAAATTGGAAAAATATACCATCAATGTGAGATCAAAGCAAGTCTTCTTTCTAGTAGAGGTGGATTTCAAGGAGGAGACCATTGGTAGTTAACACACTTACATCTTTCCTTCCAAGCAGCTTCACCTGTTAACTTTCCGGTAGGTCATCTAGATATAATATCCGACCCGGCCACCATGACCCTTTTGTATGTAGGATCCGAATCAACTCCCCAACAGTTCAACTGAATACCATGAATACCATGACCATGCATCAGAAGAAATCCTCATTCCCTGAAATCATTAAAGGAAACTGGCTAAATTAGGGGCGAGAGTACCAGTTTATTAAGTTACATTTACACCAACTCATAAAACACAAATAAATAATAATTAACCTACCACACAAATGCTTTGATGAAGATGCGATGAGAAGTCTATTGGTATATTTTTTATTTCACTTTGCCAATTTATAACATGTACTACATCACTATATTCGGTTTGCACTATATATGATAAAGTAAATGCCGGAGCACACAAGTTGTGTTCAGATTAACCCACGAATATAAATATCGTGTTTGGGTTAAATCGTATGATATGATTAGCGGGTGTGTCCACAAGACCCGTTTAACAATATTTTTTAAAAAGAAAAAACTTCTAAGAGCGTATGCAATATAGGTGAAAAGCATAAATTACCTCAAATAGGTTACCCGAATCCATTTATATGTCAGAACACAACACATTTTGACCCAAAACAAGTTGGCACTTTCTAAAAAATGAACCATTTAAAAAAGACAAAATAAAAAAAAATAAGTTGACACTTTTTATAAACGTTTGGGTTACAATATTTGTTAGATTTTTATTAATTAACTTTCAAAATTAAAAAAGGAAAATCAATGAAATTCATTCAGTTTTGTTTTTCAAACTTAGCATCATTCTATAACGTATAGCTTATCAAGTTATTCTAGTTAAATTGTACACTTATGTTAAGTTTATCGTTTTAATTGTTGAGACCGTGTAGTACATGTGGATTAATAGAAAAAAGTCAAATTCAATCCAAAGCAATTACTCACACCCACAAGCAAAGTAAACATAAACACGAACATGTTTATTTTCTAAACAAACGAACACAAGCAAGAAAACCATTTTCATTTAATTGCTCGTGTTCCATCGTTTGCTAGATACATTTAGACGAACAAACACGAGCATGCCGGTTCATCTTCGTTAGGTTCGTTTACAAGTAGTAGTGTTTAATACCTTGGTTTGTCAATACGAACTGTCTGCAAATAACAGAAAATTTTCCGTGCAGGTACGTCCTTGGGCCAACCGGCAGAGTATGAAGACTATAGAAATATAACAATCCTACCATGTGACTAAAAGACAGAACCTTTTCTGTGCTTTACTGTCCGTCTGGAATCCTGAAGCTGTTTTCCGCCCTGAAAATAAATATTCAACAGGTTTAATATCAATCCTGAAGGGTTCAATTACTTTTCAGCCAAACCAAATGATAACTAATTTAAGCAAAAGTCCTACTGGTAAACACACTTATTAATTTCAATTTGTACAAACCCAATCAAATCCCAATCGCAATACTTTAAACCCCAAACTGCCACTGGTAAATCATGACCTGATGGCTGCCTAGAATTTCTTTGCCACCCATGCATGGTAGTGGTAGCTAGTATCCCACTCTTTATGTCATTAGCATTTAAGATTGTCTTGGTTCTAATCAGGGAATAAAGTTTCGGTTTATTATTATTGAATCTCCATAAAGCAAAGGTGAGTTTTACGCATTCGTTCCAAAAGTGAGCATGCTTGTCTAAATAGTAATTGTTATAAACATGTCAACTCGTTATTGGATGTACGAGTGTGATATATCATGGATAACTTTCAGGCATGCATACACATGTATATATACGTGCCGCTACAGCAGGATTGATTAGCGAACCCACCAGTATGGTGTGGTTGAATCTGATTGTATGTGGGGCTAAACACCAATGATCCCGTAGAGATATGCGGTGTAGGGAAACATTATGAATATAACATAGGTGGGTACAATTCATGAATGTGCTAATGTGGTTTTGATAAACTGTTTGATATTTGTGAATTCACCAGCATAAGCCGACGTGTCTTTTAAGCTTGAGGGCTAGTTACCATAGATTACGAGCATGCATATCCGAAAGAACCGTCGGATCCCAAATCTGTAATGTTTGGGAAAGTTTTGTATCTCAAGCTAAGAATAGTTTGATTAAGTTTTGTACTTTCAAGTTCTAGCCTTACAGTTTATGTAAATAAAATAAGCATGTTGCATTTTAAATTGATATCAATTGTGTACTTTTCATCCTTATCTCAGTGATGTGTCACAGTTGGTATCAGAGCCAAAGACTTTAGCGAATTAGGTATTTGGTAGGAATGTCTAGGCTTCTACCTTTTAGATTAAACTGTAAGTCTTTGCCAGTAAGGATGTAGGAGCTGGTAAGAGACCTGATTTTATCAATAGGTATACCCCTGCCAACTATGAGGAACAAATTATTTACAAAGATGAATATGAACCATCTTTTAGCTTTTATTCCATAGCTATTGCCTGTAACAATAGTTTTCCATATGAGGCTGCAATAAGAGAAAAGTAGTAGGCCTTGACTAGTTTGTGTGTTTCATTACTACATGTATAATCGTGTAAAAGTGTTAAGTATATGCACAATAATGATGCAAACGCTCATTCTAAATAAATAAAGTTGAAGTAGTGTTTTCCTTTAATCTAGACAATGTTGGTTGGACAATCTAACCACACACAACAATCTAATGCACTGAATAACTCGTACCAAGTCTGCCCACTTAGATGATAACGTAATTGACCTGATTGCAATCCGTGTCACACAAATAATCACTGTTGCACAAGGACATGAACGGCAGAGAACTGAGGTTCCTATACCACATGAAGGAAGCTCTATATCACATAGAGAAAATTCTATTCCACCTGTTATGAACTAAATTATATATATATACACACACACACACATATACATATATATATATATACATATATATATTATAACTATTTCCCTACACTTTTAATTGGTTTTCAGTTTGTTTGTTATTAAATGGTATTCATAATTAGCTCTTATGTGGTTTTTAAAGGTTTTAAGAGACAGTGAGCCAAATAGAGTATTTTTACTACACTTAAGCCAACGAGTGAAAATTTAAACAAATTTAATATACATTTATTTTCGTCAACGTTAATTTTACAGATTTTGTTATGATTCATCAATAAAATAAAAAATAAAAATATTAAACGTGTTATAATATGTAGAATTTTAATTTAAAGTTTGGTTTCTTACTTTGAGCATCCTTCATGATTTAGGTGACATGACTACATGAGAATGGAAGATTTCAATTTTATGTTCACGCAGAATAATTTGACCATGTTGGCGATCTTATCTACTTAGAGACATTAATCATGGGGAAGCCAGCAATGGAGATCAAGCGTGCACCAAACGAAAAAGAAGAATATGTGGCAACAGAGCAGGATCAAAATATGGTGGTAGTTGAGTCGCCACATAATATGAAGGTTAGCAGGTCTATGGAGGAACTAGATAGTGGATCGCCACCAAAATCAACAAAGCTACAGAAGAGGGCAAGAAAATGCTTGGATCAATACGCTTTGAGGGTTCAAAAATAGTATATTAAGAATTATATGATCAACATGCTAATCTCCGTTATATACTAAATAACTAATTACTAACAAGTTTATACCAAAAGTAAATGGTTCAGTATAATTAGGTTTTTTATAAAGATGAAATACACATGGTATAGATAAAAGTATATATGTAATAGATTTTCCGACATATTATGTATTATCAGTTAACTTTATTTGTATTTTTATTATTTGACAAATCCCGTGTAATACACGGGCTTAAAAGCTAGTAAACTATATATATATATATATATATATTCTTAACTTTCTTACAATAAATAAAATTGAAATCAAAATATACATAAATATTAAAAACGAATAATGTAAAACAACCCCCGTATTACGGGAGATAAAATCTAGTATGTATATATATATACTAGATTTTATCTCCCGTAATACGGGGGTTGTTTTACATTATTCGTTTTTAATATTTATGTATATTTTGATTTCAATTTTATTTATTGTAAGAAAGTTAAGAATTAATATACTTGAGGTTTGATGATAAAATGGTTTCACAAATAAGTGATATGATATAATCCAGTTTAAAAGTTATATGGGTTTGGTAATACTCATTACCCGTTTATTTTATTTATTATAAAATTGTTTCTTAATTATAAATAATATATTTTTTTAAATAAAATAGGATATTAATTTTTAGTATATCCCAATTTTATAGGATTTTCATATCAAATATTTTATGAGATAAATTTTTAATATAATGAGATGTTATAACCCGTTTAAGAACTATCTAGGTTTGGTGAGACGTTTACCCGTGAATTCGGGTCAAATGCGTGAGAAACCTTCATTTACAAATAAAACAATCTGATGGCTTGAGAGAATGGTTGTTTTACATTTTTCGTTTTTTAATAATTATTTTTTTGATTTTAATTTTCTTTATTGTAAAAAAGTTAATAATATACTTAGGGTTTGATGATGAAAGAGTTTCATAAATAAATGATATGTTATAACCCGTTTAAAAGCTATCTGGATTTGGTGACCCATGACCCGCTTATGTTTTTTACTATAAAACTATTTATTAATTATAAATAATATCTTTTTCTTTTTAAATTGGATATTAAATTTTAGTATACGCCTATTTTATAGGATTTTCACATCAAATAATTGGTAAGATTAATTTTTAATTTAATGAGATGTTATAACCCGTTTAAGAGCTATCTGGTTTTGGTAAGACCCATATCCATGAATTTGGGTTAAATCAATGAAAGGCATCCATTTAAAAATTAAGCAATCTGGTGGCTTCCATAAAAGGGAGGAGCAACCACATAGCGACACTTAGGATTTTAGGGTTTTCGTTTATATATATATATATGTATGTATATATATGTATGTATATATAACTTTGATAAATTACATATAAAATTCCAATCCGATTAATCCGGTTAATCGCAATTCCCTACCCCCACCGTCCGACTAGGGATTAGCGATTTTTACAACACTGCATACGTACGTATGTGCATACATATGTACGTACGTACATACATACATACCTTTTCTTCTTGCCAAAAAAAGCTGAGCCCTAATCAACTAACTGGCAGTGTTATCTATTATCAATTTTACATTTGTTCCCTTTCGGGTTACAATGTCTCATTTTACATGTTTTCATTAAACAAGAATGTCAATTGATATACCATTCATTAGAAGTTCATACATTCCTAATCTTTGAGGTGTATAAACTTGGTTATTGATTGAAAGTCTTTCAATAAAGATACTAATAATAAGCTAAATAAATAGTCTAGGTTTTTAATGTTTTGATTTTATTAAATTATATTTATAGGGTTTGGATAAAAAAAAACAAAAAAACCAACCTACTAATCATGCGAAGCAACTGAGAATTGGAAAACTCGTGGTGGCATAACCATAACTATTTCAAACTTCAATTGAAGGTCTGCAATTTGATTAAACTTTGTTCTGATTTGTATGCATTTAACTTTCAACGAGGTTTAGGGAGATCGAATCAATTGAATCTGATTGAAGCTTATTTCAAACTCCGCTTGAAGGTTCGCAATCAATTTTTTAACTTGTTTGTATTTGTTTTTCAACGAGGTTTATGAGATCAAATCAATTGAACTGAGACAACAAAGATTGAAGTTCGTAGGGTTTTTTCAACGTATGTAGTGTTTTAAAGTAATTACAAAATTACTCTACTTATTCATTAAATTAGTTTACTGAACTAGTGTAATTATGTTTATAACCAACGTAATTACTATTTAATAACTAGAGTAACTAACAACATAACTAGCGTAATCATGTTTATAACTAGCATAATTACTTTCATATGTATAACTAGAGTAGCTATAAGTATGTGTAAAGTAATATCGCCAAACTTATAACTAGAATAATTACGATAATTACTCTAATAATATAAAGTTGACAATATTTACGGTTATGCCACCAAGTGTTTCTTCTACTTTCTTCACTTACCCTTCATAAGATTACGCCTCCATATAATTTGTATGTTAACTCGCACCTATTAATAAAAAATAGATAACTATGTTTATATTTTATGTGATATGCAAGAATTTCTATTGTTTGTGAGTCTCACCAAATTGACAATTTTAAGTAGAGGTGCACATATCAGGTTTTTCAAATACTCGGGTTTGGGTATGGAATCAGGTTCGGGTATGACCGGGTATTGAAAAATCGGGTATTGGTAGTACCCGGGTCGGGTTCGGGTCCGGGTATTGTCTCTAAAATCCATACCCTATGCATCAGGTTCGGGTCGGGTATAGAACCGGGTATTCTAAACCGGGTATTTGAATACCCTATTTCCGGGTATTGAAAAAACCCTATTTTTGGGTTTTTTTGGGGTTTTTTTTGGGTATAGATTGGATTTTTTTAAGTGGTTACAATTTTTAGGGGTATTTTTGGGTATTTTTCAGGTATTTTCCTGGTAATTTCGGGTATAGATCGGGTATTTGAAAAACCCGGTTTTGGGTATTGGCAAAACCCGGTTCCGGTTTTCGGGTATTACCGAGTAAAAATCGGGTCCGATTACGGGTACGGGTATTGGTACTAAAATGCATACTTTATCTGTACCCTACGGGTAGGGTCGGGCACAGGTTCGGATATTAAAAATCCGGGTATAAAAAAAACCGGTTCCGGGTTCAGGTTTTCTTGCACCTCTAATTTTAAGGGATTTATTGGATAGGCTGAAAAGACTCAAATATGAAGGTTGAAGTTCATTCATATGGGCTTAGGCCCACATTATATGCAGACCCAAATCTTGATTTTGGGCCACTTGACTATTTGTATATTTTGGGCCTCAATGACAAAAAGTTTTTATCAATTAAAGAAAATGAGAAGTGACGACCAAAATTTGGTATTTGGTAAGTTAATATCTTTGTCACTGCTCCCACATGAACCATATCTAAATCATTATTTCCCTAACAATGTAAACTTTATGTTTATGGACCACCTCCATTTTCGTTGTCTAAATTGTCAACCATTCGACACTCTACTCTCCAATTAAGTTCTTAAATATCTAAGCTTTAAATGTGGAATCAACGACTAATGTACGTTCCAAGACGCCATTCACATCATCCTTAATCATACTGTGGCGTCTTATACTTTTATTTCAAAAATGCTTTTAAGAAGTGATCAACATTGAAATCAAAATATTGAATATACTTTTTTTTAAAACGACCGAATAATATAAATAAATAAAAAAGACTAATGCACCTGTGAATTTTCTGACTGACCTGTTGGAGAGAAGATCATCTCTTCGACCGGCTGATATTTTGGTGTTTGGATGGATAGGAGGGAAACACGTGTGTGTGGATTTAACAGGGGTTTCTCCTTTGGTGGGCTTAGGGAGTAGTGGTTTCGCAGTCGATCAAACCGCATTAAAAGCTGCTTCAGGTAAGGTGACAAAACATGAAAAGGCGTGTCTTGACAACCAACATGTATTTATTCCTTTTGCTTTTGACACTTTTGGTTTCCTCGCGCCTGAAGCTGTGGAGCTACTTACCCGTGTTCAGCGGGTCATGCATAGTAATGTTATGACTCCAAGATCAGCAAATATAGTTTTTAAAAGATTGGGTTTTGCGATTCAGAAAGGGGTAGTGGTGCAGTTTGTTGCCCGCTTGCCTTCTGTTTCGATGTAATCTAAAACTTTTCTTTAATTTGATTCTAAAAAAAAAGAAGCCATTATTAAGGAGCTAGTTACTATAAATAAGCTCAAGTGGGAAAGCAGCAAATTGGTAGATTTAATTAAAAGGGTCAGTTGGTGATGGTAGGAAGCTGAGTTTTTGGATGGATAATTGGGTGGGTACTCATAGCCTTATGGAAAGTTGCCCTTCTCTTTTTAAATTGGAAAAACAAAAAAGATGCAAAGTCAATGAGAGGTTTTGGAGAACTGGAGGTGAGTTTGGGTGGAATTGGTGCCGGAAAAGAAGACCAAATCCAGTCGTTGAATTAGAAGAGTGGGAGAAGTGCATTCAATTAATGAATGTGGCAGTTTGGGTTAATGGGCCGGATCGCTGGGATTGGTTAGCGAAAAAGGATGATGTGTTCTCCATTAGCTCGGTTAAAAGGTTAATCATGAGAAATAATAATGATGGAAATAATTACATTATGAAGTGGAGTAAACGGGTTCCGAACAAGTGCAATATCCATGCATGTAGAGTGGAAGATAGAATTCCAATCCGAAGAACCCTCGAACGAAGGAATATTTGAGTGACTGATAGTGTGTGCCCTTTATGTGAATTGGGGGAGGAAAAGGCGGATCACATCTTGACAAGGTGTGGAGTCTTGTCGGTGGTGTGGGACCATATAAGTTGTTGGTGCAAGGTTCCGCCTATTTTCGGTTTCTCAGTCATAAATCTTTTAGAGCTTCACAAGACCATCAACCTTGGAGCAAACAAAAAGGAGGTGTTTCATGGAATTATAATAATAGCTTGTTGGAGACTTTGGAAGGTGAGGAAACAAAAAAGGTGTTTGAAGGAAAGGAGGTTAATTTGCAAGAGATCATAGGGGATATAAAGGCAAACGGCTTCCTTTGGTACAAGTATAGGTACTGTAAACAAAGATCTTTAGAATGGTTGAGTTGGTGTAATTTTGATTTCATGTAACTTCTTTTCTTTTTGCGGTTGTCCTCCGGCTTGTGGAGGTTTCCGGTGGGTGCCTGGTCGGTGTTTGTGTTTATAAAAGTTAACAGTTCAAAAAAAAAGGAGCTAGATTACTAAATAATAAAAATTATGGATCCGAACAAGATTATGCATCTTAGATCTGCTTTTTCCCCACCAAAATCCTTTTGCTTTCGCCTTCCCGACGATTCATGAAAGTTGAAATAGATACTTCTTTGTTAGAAAGCTTGTTCTCTAAAGGTAGCAACATGTTGTTAGAATAACTGGCTGTAGTGATTTCCTTGACACATCGTTAAACGTGCATATATTTGTGATATTCAAACCTATCAAAAAAAAATTGACCTAAGGCAACCTTTATTTTATAAAAAAAACTGTATTAGATGAAGTTGCATTAGATATAACGCAACCTTTTTGTTAGATAATGCAAATGTTTTTTCAAATGCAACATTTTAAAAATGTTGCATTTGAAATAAACAGTTACATTATCTGATAAAAAGGTTGCATTAGGTTTAATACAACTTCACCTAACTCAACTTTTTTTGTAAAATAAAAGTTGCCTTAGGCCAATTTTTTTGGTGCTCATATGTTTAGTTGACATAATAAAATGAATTTTACCTTTATTACATGTTATTTTGTTATGTTGGTTAACTTACTAAAGGCGTTTAAGTGTAAACTTGGTAAACTTAATCAGGCCTGTTAAATAGTCTATTAAGTTGATATGAAGTACGTAACTAGTTACTTTTGTGATAGTTACATTTAAGCATTATATTAACATCTGTTTCGAAAAAGGGTTTTACAAAATTAAAACTGAAATTAAAATTGTCATACATTTAGTTCACATAATAAAAATGGATCTAGGATATATATCACTTGTGGCGTTAATTCTTTTTATGTGGGTAATTTATAAAAAGCTTTTACATGTAAACTTGTGAAATACATTCATCACTTAAGACTATTCCCATTCATAACCCAACCCAACCCAACCCAACCCAATTATTCAATAAAAAATTAATTTCTCTCTCTTCCACCTACACAACCAATCAAACCCAAAATTTTCACTCCCATTAAAAATCTAATCAAACAAAACTTTTTATAATAAAATATAATTATAATTCTAATAGAAATTAAAAAAATGTTTTAATTTAAAAATAAAAAATCGATTAAAATTAAAAACAAAATTATAATTAAAATTTAATGGGAAAGGAAGTATGATACAGAAAAGAATACAAATTTGGATTACTTGTTTTTTACTTAATTTAGTTTTAATTTAAATGCATCCTAGGTTCCATGTAGGCAAAGATGAATTTACCTAAGCCATTTTTAAATCAAGTGTAGTGGTTTTAACTAATTGCAATTATTACCCAGTCATGTTTTCATTTAATTAATATTCTTATTCAATAAAAAGAACAATTTAACTAATAATACCACAAAACAAAATATTATAACACTTTAATAAAATAAAAGTTACAAATACATAAGAAAAACAAAATGATACTTGTATAAGGAAAAAAAAAGCTACTTTAAAATTAAAAAAAAAAATACTAGAACAATTGAAAAAGAACGAATACTCATTGCCATGATATTTGGCATGGATTTCATTCTTCATTCTCTCGAATATGCCATGATCTTAATTATAGAATAGTGTGTTTATTCAACTAGTAATGAGCCTCCACACGATTCCGTTCTAGTGGTGGGTGTCGTCTAAGTGGTTCCAGTCTTGATGTTTGGTTGTGCTCGACTAAAAGTTTTACCGCCATCCGAACAATTTCGATTATCACTGTTTCATCCACCTCTTAAAGATCGAGATAAATCGTTGGGTAGTTGATCCATTTTTTTCATAAAATATGAAAGAATTAGAGAAGAGAGCATGGTTTAAACTTTATGATGTTATATTTATAGAAGGTTTTTATTTATAGTCAATTCTTTTTCTTTTTAATGAGTGGTATCCAATTTAATAAATGGTATGCAAACATCACGGGCGCCATGGGGTTGGCGTAGAAACATTTTAGCAACCATTTTAATAATCGTGTAATGGTGCTTAGCAAAAACGTGGCATCCACATCACCATTTTGGAGCCCCATTTCTTATCACTACGTGCAGTCTTACTGTTGGTAAGCTAAACAAGTTACTCAAGTTGATTGCCACATAAGCTAGTTTTTATTTTCTTTTAATTCCACGTATGCTAAACAAGGCCGACCGACCGAACTATGAACAAGCAATGGGAGTAGTCTAGAGTTAATAAGCCAAATAGTTCATATGGTTAGGCTAAGGTAACAATTTTAGAGTCTAATTTTAAAATTTGCATTATCGAGATGTGTGATTTTAGCTTGTAAGATGCTTGTGTTTTGACAATAATTTTCTTTAGAAATTTTGTTAAATTTATGTAAAGTGACTACACTTTTAATAAGTTAAGAAGCACTTTTGTAATACACACAACAACAATAAATAAAAAAACCTAACCCTCCTCTCATAACATTGTTGTGGTGACTCAGATATGACAACAAAATTCAAAGTCTCAGAGACTACTTAAACGGTTAGGGTGTTGTGTTGTCAACGACGGTATGAAGGTGTTGCTCACGATGATATTAGAAGCTTAGGAGGTGGCCATGGATGGAGATGAGTTCCATTGGGGATTTTGTGACAAAAAGATATGGTTGGATTTTCGTCGGAAGTTCACATAACAAAGAAAATGTTGTGCTAGGTCCTACCGAGAGACGAGAGAGTCAAGGACACATGGCTGGATTTTTTTATTCTTTATTAAATCACGTAAATGGCCTGGGTAGTTTGTCAAAAAAGTAAAATAGCTTTTACATAAATTCAACAAACTTTCAATGAAAGCTATTGTTAGAGCCTAAACATCATGTTACAAACTGGAAAATACATATCCGAAACACGTAATTTTTAACGATAAACTTAAATGCGTCATTTTTACCAAATCATATGTTATTCGTGTAATTAACTCTACCTTTTGTAATAGCTTTATTACTTCATTTTGATCCTTCAATTGTATATTCTTATATACACTTTTTAACTCTCAAAATTTTAGTGAAGTTACAATTATTTATTGGTGTCTTATCAATTAATATTGCTTGTTTAAAACATTAATTTATGACTACTATTAAAGACTAGGGAGAAGCGTTCAAGACTTGTTAATGACGGTCCCCAATGCGAATGATTAATTGATGTCCTTTTCAATCTAGTGGCTGTGGTCTTGCGGGTTCAAACTCTGCAAAGTACAAGTATAATGATTTTAAGAGTAGATCTAGTAAATGTGGAGTAGAAAATGGCGTTCATCGTCAAAACATTTATTAATAACGAAGATAACAATTTTTTTAAGCTATAACCTACAAATTAATTTAGTTTTTATTTTTAATGTTATTTCATACTCAGAGAAAGCCATAAAATTTGTGATGTATAATTGATGTTCTCACTAACACGCTCTCGTTAACACCAGCCATCACTCATTTTAAAAAAAGTATGTTACCCATCTAACAATCATCAATCAGTTTTTCAACCATCTAAACATTTTTACTTTAAAAAGAAGACATAATTAGTTCATACATGTACTTTGTGTCACTGGCATTGCCATCGGCCCCCACCTTTTTGCATTAATAGTTATATTATTTAGTTGTGGTACAAATAATTGAAAGTACATTTTTTTTAAAAACTAAAATCCAGTTTCAATAATGAAACATTTAAAACCAAATTTGCGTACATCTCTACTGAATGTTGAGTTTATTAAATACGATTTGGGTTTCTTCATTTCTTTATTTGATTTATATACCATAAATATTGGATATTTATTCACAAGGAAAACAAAATTTAAAAATGGATAAATTATTAGCTACCACCAAAACTAAGAGAAAAAATATATAATAACCATAGCACTAATCTTCACACTAAAACACATGAGCATGGATGTTCCAAGCCCTCGATTAAGCGAGCAATAGATGAAACTACGACACTAATCACACCAATCACACATAGCAGTGAGCAATCAATTGAATACCCGATGGCCAATGAAAAAAGTAAACTAGCTAGGTCTCAGTTATAATCAGTGTGGAAGTATTGGACTTGGTACTTATAGGCTATAAAATACTGGGTGGGCATTTCATATGCGAAATGTGGGGGGACAAAAATTGTATTTCCGTACTAGGATACAAACATATTAATTGTGGGCTTAACTTAAACGAGTCAAACCTAGTGGAGGTTTTCTCAAACATGCGTTAAAAAGTTCATGGTCCATATTCGTGTAAACTTTCATGGAGTTAGTGTCATCTTGAATCTGTTTTAACACATGAAGAAACGTGGATCGACTCGCTGGTAGACGATCTACTTTCCTCGGGTGTGATTATACTATTTCACCGATGGTTTTCTTGGATCTGTGTTCTTCCACCTACAAAATGAACAGCACCGTCAACTTACCCCTCAGAAAGGGACAGAGGGGTCCTATTTGGGGTAACCCTCGGGTGTGAGAATAAGTATTTGTGGAAGAAGATAATAATATCTGAGTAAGGAAATCTGGAGAGTATTGCTTAATAGCTGAATACTCTGTAATTTGCTGTGATTGTGTGTGTCACTGACTGTAACTGCCTGTGAGTGAATGTGATTGAATGTGAATGAGTATGATTGAATGTCTCTCCTTGTGGAGTTGATGCTGTACTTATAGTGCTAGGGTTTCCACTGATTGGGCTCAGCCTTGTTGGCCTCCTCCAATTGCTCTGCGCCACGTGTCCTCTGGGACACCTGGTGCTTTCTCATTGGTTATAATCACGTGGTAGCACATGGGTTATGCTGAGTTGTCCACCTTTCATTTGGCAGCTGTCAACATCAGCATATTCTTATTCCTTAAAAAGATACCTTCTGGAAGGTTGTCTGACGTGCACAATCAAGGTTGCCTTAATCCTGATTTGGATAAGGATGAGGTTGATTATGTGCATGTGTGATACGCGCCTATCCTGAGGATGCGCGAGGTCTTCTCTTTATTCTCACGCGCAGATGTTTCATGCGCAGATGTGATATGCACGAGCATGTGATATGCGCCATGCGCGGATGCGCCACGCGCATATGTGATATGCGTGAGCATATGTGATGCGTGAGCATATGTGATGCGTGAGCATATGTGATGCCTGAGCATCTGTGGTGCCTGGGCTTTTGACATGATGTCTGACTCGCTGCCAGTGTCCTGTGGTGCCTGGGCTTGCTTGGTCTGCCGGATCCAGTTTCTTGAAACATTGCTCATACATGATGTCTAACTCGCTGCCAGTGTCCACCAGGACTTTTGACACTTCGTAATGAGCAATGTGTGTAGTGATGACCAGAGGACTGCTAATTGAAGGGCCTCCCCTGATTCTTGAGAAGATTACTTGTTGCTCGCGCCAATCTCCTTGGATTTGCGCGCTTCTTTTTCTTGATGTTTGCCCTTGCCTTCCTCCCTCAGCTACACAGATTCTTTTGTACTTTTTGCTGGCAGAGGCTCCTTCTGGTTGTTCATTTTCTGGTCTTGAGTTTTTTACCAGGTGAGCCAGCTTGCCTGATTTTACATCTTTTTCAATTGCATCCTTCAAGTGGTGGTATGCATCAGTGTTGTGTCCTGTGGACTTGTGAAACTCACAGTACTTGCCACTGTCTGATGGTCCCTTGTAATGTAGTGGCTTGGGGCTTTTGAACTGGACATTCTCAGTGCTTAACACCTGTGAAGGCGTTTTAGTGAGGGGAGTCCATATTCTTGGCAGAGGTCTGTTAGGATCTCTGCCGCCCTCCCTCTTGTCACCCTCCCCGCGATTACGAACATCTTTCTGGGGCTGGGGTGAGCTTGGTTGCGCCTGCTTTTCTGCGGAAGAAAAACTGGTTGGTTGCAACCTGGACCATACGGAGTTCTGTTTGCCCCTCTTTTCTTTGCTGCGCGGTGACTCAGCTTTATGCGCTCTTTCTCTTGCCCTATCTTGGGCAATTTGTTTTTCATTTCTCGCGAAGACTCGCGATGCTTCCATTAACTTGGCCCACGTGGTGGGCATGCCATCTCTGCTTACGAGAGCTCGGCAGAGTTGATCACTGCGCGCGCCTTGTATAAAGGCCACGCGCAATAGTTGCTCAGTGATACCTCCGATTGCCAGAGACTCCTGATTGAAACGAGTGATGTAGTCTTCAATCGTTTCATCATTCCTGCGCACGCAGTGCATGATGTCGTCAGGGTCGCGCGTGTGTCTGCGCTGCTGCACGAAGTGGGCTTGGAACTTTTCCAATAGTTCCTCGAACCCATCGATTTGCCCAGTCGGCAAGCTCTCGAACCAGACACGCGCCGCGCCCGTTAGGCAGCGAGCAAACATGTGACACCATGTTGGCATCGTCCAGCTCTCTAGGTTTCCCGTGTTGTAAAAACCTTGCAAGAAATCGTCTGGATCTGTTGTGCCGTCATATTTGCCCAAACCACTTGGCATCTTGGTTTTGTGCTGGATGGGAGCCTTAGCGATGCGCTCAGTGAACTTTGAATGTTTCACCAAGATGGCTGGTCTGTACGGTGTGGTTACGTCCACTTGTCCTCTAACTGGTGGGCTGTACGGTATGTGCAGATCCAGATCGGCTCTGGCTCCAGGCGCCATGTTCACAGGCGCGCGGAGCTGTGAGCCTCCTGCATGAGTATCTCGCGTCTTCCTCATGCTGTGCACTTCTTCATCACTGAACTCAGTGTGTGCAGTGTGAACAGAATGTCCTTCTTCCGGCGCGCGCGGCCTTTTTGTTCCATGAACAGTTTGCTTATCAAACGCTTGCCTTTGTGTTAAGTCGGCTAGCTTTTTCTGTTTGACCATCTCATTGTACTTGTCCATTAGACGCCGCTGCTCGTTTATGAGCCATTCTTTAGGATCATTTGTTTCATCTTCTGGACCCATTGGTCCTTTTTGTTTCGCGCCGGCAAGATTTTGTAACGTAAGATCGTCTGGAGGAGTTTCAGTCTGGCCGTGAGGAGTTGTGATGAAGGGACGGTTACTGGTGGTGCGCGTAGAATCACGCGGCCCCCTCAGAAACTGCTGTCCCTCATTAACATCCTCACGTTCAATATCCTCCAGAACTTGATCAACGTTATGAACGCCAGAAACCATGGTGATTTTTTTTTTATATATAGATCTGATGAGATCTGATTGCCGTTGTAACAGTGGATGGCGCCAATGAAGAAACGTGGATCGACTCGCTGGTAGACGATCTACTTTCCTCGGGTGTGATTATACTATTTCACCGATGGTTTTCTTGGATCTGTGTTCTTCCACCTACAAAATGAACAGCACCGTCAACTTACCCCTCAGAAAGGGACAGAGGGGTCCTCTTTGGGGTAACCCTCCGGTGTGAGAATAAGTATTTGTGGAAGAAGATAATAATATCTGAGTAAAGAAATCTGGAGAGTATTGCTTAATAGCTGAATACTCTGTAATTTGCTGTGATTGTGTGTGTCACTGACTGTAACTGCCTGTGAGTGAATGTGATTGAATGTGAATGAGTATGATTGAATGTCTCTCCTTGTGGAGTTGATGCTGTACTTATAGTGCTAGGGTTTCCACTGATTGGGCTCAGCCTTGTTGGCCTCCTCCAATTGCTCTGCGCCACGTGTCCTCTGGGACACCTGGTGCTTTCTCATTGGTTATAATCACGTGGTAGCACATGGGTTATGCTGAGTTGTCCACCTTTCATTTGGCAGCTGTCAACATCAGCATATTCTTATTCTTTAAAAAGATACCTTCTGGAAGGTTGTCTGACGTGCACAATCAAGGTTGCCCTAATCCTGATTTGGATAAGGATGAGGTTGATTATGTGCATGTGTGATACGCGCCTATCCTGAGGATGCGCGAGGTCTTCTCTTTATTCTCACGCGCAGATGTTTCATGCGCAGATGTGATATGCACGAGCATGTGATATGCGCCATGCGCGGATGCGCCACGCGCATATGTGATATGCGTGAGCATATGTGATATGCGTGAGCATATGTGATGCGTGAGCATCTGTGGTGCCTGGGCATATGATGCCTGAGCATGTGTGGTGCCTGGGCATATGATGCCTGAGCATATGTGATATGCGCCATGCGCATAGGTTTTGGCTTTGTGCCTTCGTAATGTCTTGATTTCAAGCCTCTTGTCTGTATCTTGTGGGTTGACCCGCCTCGCTCGGTGTTGAGGCGGGTACATACCTCTTCAACACACGAATTAACTGGTGACAAAAGGAAATATTGATGGTTTTACAAATTAACATTTTGGGAGTTTGTTGATTATGAAAAGTCCATTGGATTGCCATCAATGGTGGAGCCTATGAAGATGACTCCTCAAGAATCTTTCCATCTGTGTGATGCTAACATCTAACAACCAATTTAACATCTTTGCAAATATTCTACAAAAACAAGAACCCTTTTTTTTTTACTTTATTCAAAGCATTGATTCTTGGAATTTAGATTCTAAAAATTAATTGATTGAAATTTTGTGTTTTTCCATCCTATGCTTTTGAGGTTGTTTCCATCTATTATAGAACAAAAGTGAGATGCCCACTTTCTTTAAACATTTCCATATTGCATGTCATTAAGGTCCCTCATCACATCACACTTGTTGTTGATAATAATAATAATTATGTTATTCGCTTTACCTTCTTTCAGATTCAATGGTTGTAACATCGTATATTTTATTAAAAACAATAATTTACAATTTTAAATTATATTATCTGTATTTACGAATTTATACCCACTAATAAGACAAAATTTCTAAATCAACAACAGAGAGTGAGAGAGAGAGAGAGAGAGATTGTATTTTTAACGATATAGAAACGCATGATGGTTGGCTGACTGCTACAAGTTTTAGATTTCTTTGTGTTTCACTAATATAACCAAATGACAATTAACATGTTATTAAGTCATGTAAATTTATTGTCTTTTGGTCTTAATGCTTAACACTAGAACCACACTCGCCTAGTCTTGGATATACATTGCAACAATGCTTAAACTTTATACGTGTTAGCATTTCCCTTATATTAATTAGCAAAAATTAGTCTTCGCACATAGTGTTCAAAACGAGTATCTTTTCTTATTCTTTTGGTTTCACCATCCATGCAGTGTCTATACAGACAGTTAGACACACTGTCTAACTGTTCTAACGGATTGTCTAGTGGTTGCCTTAGACGGAGGTTTGCTGATCAATTGGATAGATAGACCGTCTAATCATTCTGACGGCACATCTGATGTTATGATGGCCCGTCTAAAGCTTGTTTTGGTCAAAGTTCGGATAATGTATTTGACGGACAGTCTAAAGACAAATTTGATTATTTAAAGGAAATAAAGTTTTAAACCTGATAACCAGTCGAAACGAGTTTAAAAAAGGTATGGAACGATAAATCAGGCCCTGCAAGGTTTAAGCTAGATCCTATGACGATCTAGGTATTAACGGCAACCTATTATAATAATCAAGTGTCGAGATTGACTAAGATTATAAAATGAAACGATATGATAACCAGTCGTAACGAGTTTAAACAAGGTTTAGAACGATAAATCAGGCCCTGCAAGGTCTGAAGCTAGATCCTTCGACGATCTAGGTATTGACGACAACCTATTATAATAATCAAGTGTCGAGATTGACCAAGATTATATAATGAAACAATAGGTGAATACACCCTATCATTTACAAGTTGTTTACTCTTTTTAATTCAACGATACGCTTATCCATATTTAAAGAGTAAAAACATGTTCACATAGGATTATATGAAAACCCTTAAAACGTTTGACAAAGGTGAAGGTAGTAACTGACACTCAGGCTAAAATACTTCTGTGTCTGGATCCTTACAAATATGGTGTGTAGTAGCTAGGCATACTGCAAACATGCTTACCCCGATAGGTAATAAGAGTTGCCTCGCATGAGTTTGTGTGTATGTTTAGTTGCTAATACTTGAGAAAGTTATTGGTGTATGATTCTAGAGACTATCAGAAATCGATTAAAAGGTAATTAAAAGGAACCTCCGATGTTCGATCAGTGATGAGTCAAATCTAGTAGTTGATAATCCAACTATGAAATTGGTTTTTATGATGCCTGAGAAGACAGAAGGGGTAAGTGGATTCAGTGACCAACAAGAGAAAGAGATTCCGGTCGAGAAGGGAAAGATCGAGAATAATTTTTATAATTTGTTCTTTTTGAACATTTCAACTTATTGCACAAAATTTTAGTGGAATTTCAAGTCCCAGATCGATAATCAAACACCAAGTAAACGACTAACTCTCGTTTATATTAATAAGAAAATATCACTCCAAAAAACTGATTACAAACTCTCAAACCCTAACTTGGTTTGACTCTTGATGAACCCTAACTCGGTTGCATCCAGATAAACCCTAACTCGGTTACATCTCATCGTGTATCTCTAGATTAACCCTAACTCGGTTGTATCTCACAACACACAATCTATAATGTCTAACATATCTTTATTTATATAGACTAACCTAACTTACTAGCCAATACATTACCAAATATAATAAAAGCCTAATTCCATAGGCCTAATAGGTCCAACCCGGTCACCTACACGTGATGGGCCTATTAAGATGGAAATTACGTCCAACAATCACCCCCTAATTATCGACTTGAAATAGACAGATCTTTGTCTCCAAACTTCTCTTCTTTTATCTGTTTGATTTGACCAACGATCTTGACTTTCTCAGCTTTCACAACCATCTTAGTCTTGATCTCCCGGAACTCCTCTTGATCCATGACTGTGTTCTTTCGGCTCTCTTGAACTCGACTACCTCTGTGACACTGTCCCCGACCATTCCCTTGGTCGTATGAACTCGCATATCCACTCCTCTGGTTGCAATTTTCGGTCATCTAATCGAGCGAACAACAATCTTCCTTGATCTTCTTTTGTTCCCGAATCAAAACACGAGCACATCGTTTAAATCAATAATTTGGTTAAAACACAACTTGTTCAACCTAAATAAAAGACGAACTCTAAATTAAACCTGCTTGTTCAACTCATAAAAACCCGGTCTAACCAACTTGTTTAACCTTTGCCATTGTGACTGTGTAATTATTTAATCACAAAACCAGCACTTCATAAACTTAGGAAAACATGGAAGCATTCGCAACCCATGATTAACTTTCTTTTCCTTTGTTGACTTTTGTGAACCTAATATAGTTCTTCAATCGATGGCAACAGAAACCCAGTATGTTTCTTCGAAAAACCTCTGGAATAGCACCGATCGAAAACCAACTTGTTTCCGAGTTATCGCCACACGAACAGCCTACTCGCTGCATCCCCGTACCTGACGTATCAATACACACCAAACTTAGTTCCGATATTCGCCGATTGATAGCACCTCCTCAAGCCACCACTCACCGCCGATTGATTATCGATTTCTTGAACTTGGTTCTTATACCAATTCTCTTGAACTTGACTCTGATACCAATTCAAGTCCCAGATTGATAATCAAACACGAAGTAAACGACTATCTCTCATTTATATTACTCATAAAATATCACTCCAAAAAACTGATTACAAACTCTCAAACACTAGCTTGGTTTGGCTCTTGATGTACCCTAACTCGGTTACATCTCATCGTGTGTCTCTAGATTAACCCTAACTTGGTTGTATCTCACAATACACAATCTATAATGTCTAACATATCTTTATTTATATAGACTAACCTAACTTGCTAGCCAAAACATTACCAAATATAATAAAACCCTAATTCTATAGGCCCAATAGATCTAACCTGGTCACCTACACGTGATGGGCATATTAAGATAGAAATTACGTCCAACAAAACTAACTTCAGTTCACTCGAATTCCATTTTGTTGTTTGATTTTAATTCAATTCAAAAACATTTTGATAACCAAACGGCCATTTAGCATTGCAAATCGTATGCGATGTGTTATCTTAGTTGAGCCAAAAGCGAAAGTCCAAAGAGATAAAACATGCATGGATAAGCTCCTGTTATTTATTTTGTTCACATTATATATGTCATGATTGTTTTATAAATATATTCAGTAACCTTAAATAATGTAGGGATTATAAAGGTGATCCACCATATTGTGGATAAGCCTCTATATTTCTATGATCCTATCTAAGGCATATGAATGGCTTTTTCATTCAGGAAGATAAATGTATTCTTTACATATTCGAATATAAATTTCAAGGTCATCTATCAATCTTACACGTATCATACACGGAAAGAGGTTATTTTTATTATAAAAAGTTTTGTAAGGGCTTTTCGATGCTTAAAATGTGTTGGCTTATAATTGATTAAAGTGGTTATATAGACCATGGTGGAATTAATCAATGCGATTCTTAAGTACCACTTAACAGTGTGGACCAATATGCTATCAATGGCCACAACAGAACTAAAGCTGATGTCTCATATATATATATATATATATATATATATATATATATATATATATCTTCTATCCGTATAGTGTTAGAAATACCCGTGTATTTTTTTAACCCAGTTATTGTTCTCATTGAACCCAAATATTTATTTATTTATATATATATATATATATATATATATATATATATATATATATATATATATATATAAATAAATAAATATTTGGGTTCAATGAGAACAATAACTGGGTTAAAAAATACACGGGTATTTCTAACACTATACGGATAGAAGCAACTTTCACCCGTTTTGTCCTCTAGTATTCCTCACGTGTCAAACGAAATTTTCAATCTACCTCTATAGCGAACTCAAAGAAAAAGAAATTAGTAAATCTTTTAACAAAAGCAGTCATGTCTCATGTTCATGACACGGGAATGAAAGATGAGCTAAAGTTGTAATGGTTCATAAGTGTTTGACATGAAGGGAAGTTATGTAGATGTTGCATTCCGTTTTCCTTTTAAAGTTGTTTAATGTAAGGTTTTCCTCTAATAAAGTTTTTAACATGGCAGTTCTTTAACAATTTAGAATTTAAATAACTCTTCTTGTAATATAAGAGTTCTTAAGTATATTTGTGAATTGATCTCAATCATATATAGTGGTAGAATAGTATATATTTCACATAAATAAATATAGCAATTGTTATTATATTATAGTTTCTTAAAAGGTTTCTAAGGTAAACTTATTTATTTATTTATTTTAAATAAGTAATTTACAACCCCCCACGTTAATAAATAAGTTTAAACTTAAAACTTATATATAAAATCAATACAGTTTTTCTTAGTATAAATAGATGAAAAAGTTATCAAATCGTTTTTTCCTACTAAAACAAAGTAAAAATAAACATAGGAGCTTATTGTACATAGTAGCTTAGGCATCCCTCACCGATCATATAGAAAGGCATCTGGTACGACACATGTCTTGAGGAATAGGGCATATGCGTTAATATAAATCGCCATTATTACAGATAATCATGCAACACATATAATAATAATAATAATAATAATAATAATAATTATTATTATTATTATTATTATTATTATTATTTCCTCTTAGTATCTAAATATAAATATAACTAAGGTTTAGCCCTCGTATTACGAGTTTTTCTTAAACATTAGTTATTTCTATTATTGTGAATATATTTTTTTAGATTTTAATTTAATTCATTGTAAGAAAGTTTGTAATATACTTAGACCTATTTTGATCAATTTATGTTTGGCTATGTTAGTTTACGTTCATTTTGGATAGAACATTGAATGGATCATCAAAAAACAGTTTTATATTTGTTCCTTTGAGTATATTTATATTTGTTTATGTTTGTTACTTTTGTTCAAATATGTTTGTTTACCCATGTTCAATTATGTTCATTTATATTCATGAATTGTTCATTTAAATTTTAAATGAACCACCATTTAACCCGTGTTTGTATCATAGAGCATTGAGATCAAAACTAAATTAGGCATTCTTTTATAAATTTAAGATAGCATAGTATGTTAGTAATCTGCTACCAATAATAACCGTTCTAGGCTTGAAACCAAAGTTAGCATGGTGGTGGTGGTGGTGGTGGTATGAGTGATGAACATGAAAACAAGTTGAACTGGATAGGATTCATAAATAAAATAGGAGGTAAGGGGTGACCAGATCTGAACCGGTGGCAGATTAATCAGCATTCATTTGGTGATTCAGAAGAAATACAACAAAGAATGGGCGGCTGATATAGGTGACGATAGTAGTTGATGCATGAGAGGGGAGGTAGATGATGACGAGTGGTAATCAGAAGTTAACAGGTGATGGAGAGGATAGACCGGCGATGGAGAATATGTATAGAGTAGAAATTAAATTAGTGTTTGATGATAAAAGGTTTCACAAATAAATGAAATGATATAAATCATTTAAAGGTTATACGGGTTTAGTGAGACCCATAACATGCAAAGATTATTGCTTGGTCACTAACCCAACATAGAACCCTATTATTTATTTATTTGTTTGTTTTTTTTTGTCACGAGTGGAACTTAAACCTAAAACCTTCCATTTTATATGAACTCTTTCAATATCTCATCTTAACCCGTTGATATAAGGATCATTGGCTCCAAACTTTTATACCTAGTTTTGCTTAGTAATAATGATAATGCAACTTTATATAAATAAATTATTTAATCAACATCAACATAAACACTTAAGAAAAATTAATTTCCTCCTAGTGCCTAAATATAATAAATATATAATAGTATAAACTATACAAAAGATCCTCCAAACTCATTGGAGAATAAACATACAGTAGCCTTTTTCTCCAACCAAAACCAGGTTTTAGTGAGAGATAAATACAGAGGCTGAAGAAACACTAAGTAACCCCGGCAGATTACGGATAATCTTAGGGTTAAGTAGATGTTTCCCACGAGGGTTAGGTCCGGCAAAGATGGTTATTCTTCTGATGACCGGCAAAACAAACACCGTGAGCTCGTCACTGAGAGGGGGGGTACCTCCTTGTGACCACCCTCCGGCGTGAGAATCAGACTATATTGCTCTGAATATAAGTGTATATTAAGAGAAATAGCTAGAGCATATATGATAATATCAGATGATCTCAGATAATATAAGATGATGATACCGTTCCAAGGTGTTGGAGTATTTATAGCCGAAGGTAGGTTTCCAAGCAGGTACAGCCAGCTGTATAATATTCCTTTTCTACCAACTGTGGGCTACGCACGTGCCGTGCTGGTGGTTGGTGGGTAGGCAACGGCTGATAGTGACATGGCCGGCTGTGTACTATTCCTTTTCCACCAACTGCAGGCTATGTACGTGCCACGATGAGGGTTGGTGAGTAGGCAGCGGCTGATAGTGACATTTTGTACTAGAGCGTGCTCCTCCTCGTACTGTTGTCAGTGAGCTGTCACCCTGTGATGGGCTGCTTTGGTCAGATCTTGTCTATTTTGTCCATACCTTGGCAGGTATAGTACAAAAGATCCTCCAGAAGCGTACGGACTGGCTCATTTGGGCGGGAGTATTCCCGCCTTGCTCATTCCTTCTTCAGGTGACATTACTGAATTATTGAGAGTTAGTGCCTTGTGCGTGTAGCCTTACTATTAGTGCGGGTAGCCTTCCATGATGGCTTGTATCCGCAGCTGCGGGAACAGGCGGGGTACTTCACCATTGGGAGGCTTTTCCTGCGGGAACAGCTGGCGTACTGCGCGTAAGGTCTTCATCTCTCTGAGCATGGTGGGTCCTGCGGAACCAGTTGGTCTTTGCGCAGACGTCCCTCTTCAAGGTGAGTCTTGCGGGTCCAACTGGGCTCTGCTGGGACATACCTCTTAAAGTCCCCCCAGTCCAATGTTGTTCTCATGAATTGTTAATAAGTGAGGTGAACTTTTGGACTTAAGCAAGGGGTTTTGAAAAGGGTTTTTAGTTTTAAGGTTTTCCGTGGGGATTCTTCCCGCGGTTTTCCTAATGTCACGTGCAGAAATTCCCGACTTTTCTGCTTGATCTTTGGGTATGATGCGGGTAGGTGTGTAACCTCCTCGCAAGTCAGGAGCGTTGAGTTTCACTTGTGTAGATTCTCCACGAGGTTTTGGTAGTTTTAGACATAGTGATCAATTATGTTAAACAACCAATTCCATCTTGGAGCTTCAAACAATCTAGTTCTCAACGTTCCCGCTATGCGGGGATGTTATTTCCCTTTCCACAAGCATGGCCCAGAAGATCCTTCTTGGTTTTAATTCCCTGCAAGTGCTAAGTATGTGAAGGGTTTCGCCTTGACACTGTACCCGCACTCGTCTTATAGTTACTTGACTTCCAAGGTATTCTTGGCTTCAATTCCCTGCAGGTGCTAAGTATGTGAAGGGTTTCGCCTTGACACTGTACCCGCACTTGTCTTACGGTTTCTTGGTTACCAAGGTATTCTTGGCTTCAATTCCCTGCAGGTGTTAAGTATGTGAAGGGTTTCGCCTTGACACTGTACCCGCACTTGTCTTACGGTTTCTTGGTTACCAAGGTAAGGGGGTATATTCCCTCTTATTTTTGAATCTTTGTTTCACGCATATTTTAGTTTAACTTAGCAATTTCTTGAGTAGTTTGGATAAGTTAACCTTTCAACGTGGCAGATGATAGGTTAAAGTTTTGCTCTCTCTTTCGTGATTGTGCAGGTAAGACCGTCACTTTCACTTAGTAGGATGGCTAAACTTTACCTATATCTGACCTGCGTGAAGGTTTTCCTCATCTTTTCCTTAGAAATTTTCTAAGTGTTTTAAATAAGTTAACCTTTCGACGCGCGGTTGTCAATAGGTTGATGTTCAGTTTCCTCTATCATGATTGTGCGGGTAGGACCGTCACTTTCATTTAGTGGGATGACCAAACTTTACCTATAACTGACCTGCGTGAAGGTTTTCCTCATCTTTTCCTTAGAAATTTTTGCCGTTTCTTGTGTTTATGCGGGTTTTGCCGCCTTCCACACGCAACGACTTACTTCCCCACTTAATTATGTGGTGAATACCGGCATATCAGTGTTTTGAATAAGTATAAAGGTAAGGCTATCAACACAATGTGATAAAGGAGAATCATTTCCATTAGAAGTGGCTCTAGGCCCTTTTCTTTATAAGTTTGGAATTGATCTACATGTAACATTTGCGTAATTGAGCTCCATTCCATGTTCTTGGGATGGGGGTGCCATCGAGCCTTTCGAGCCGGTATGCGCCATTTCCCAAAACTTCTTTGATAATGTATGGCCCTTCCCAGACCGGGGCCAGCTTTCCTGGGCGTTCTTGGTTCGAAGCCTCGTTGTTACGCAGTATGTAGTCTCCGACATTAAAGTTGCAGAGTTTTACCCGCGTGTTGTAGTACTTTTGCATTTGTCGCTTGTAGTTCTCTTCACGCGCTGCGGCTAAGTCTCTGCGTTCTTCGGTTAGCATAAGGTCTAACCGTCTTTCCGCATCATTGTCTTCTGGCTGGATCAAGACCCTTGGTGAGGGTAAACCAATTTCGACCGGGACCATGGCTTCAGTGCCATAAGTGAGGCTGAACGGGGTTTCTCCCGTACTGGCCTTTTTCAGCGTTCTGTTTGCCCAAAGGACGTGTGGAACTTCGTCCACCCAGCCGGATCTGTGTTCCAAGAGTCTTTTCTTTATGCCGTCGACGATGCTCTTATTTGCTCTTTCCACCTCACCATTACCCTGCGGGTGCGCGACTGAGGTAAAGGTGTGGGTGATTTGAAGTTCTTCCAACCACTTTTGTAGCTTCTTGTCAGCAAAGTTGGTGCCGTTATCGCTCACCAAATTCTGGGGAAGTCCAAAACGACAAATAATAAATTCCCAAATAAATTTTTTGATATGTTTTGCGGTTGTTTGGGCTAAGGGTTTTGCTTCTATCCACTTGGTGAAGTAGTCGATGGCTACCACTAGAAACTGAACGTTCCCTGCTGCTGTGGGAAATGGGCCTGTCACATCGATGGCCCACTTCTGAAATGGTCATGAAGAGGTGACTGGAACAAGTTCATTCTTCGGGCGATGCGTGTTGGGTGCGTAGAGTTGGCAAGACCTACACTTTCTGATGTATGCCAGTGCATCCGTATGCATCACCGGCCAAAAGTATCCCGCGTTATTTAGCTTAGCTACGACAGCGCGTGGACCTGCGTGTATTCCACAGATGCCCTCGTGCACTTCCCTTAGGAGGTAGCCAGCATCTTGGTTGTCCACGCATCTTAGGAGTGGGCCAAGAAAATTACGCCTGTAAAGGATGTCATCGATGAGTTGATAGTTCAGTGCTTTACAGCGTATTTTTCTTGCCTGTGTTTTTGACTCTGGTAGTATACCCGCCGCAAGGTAATTTATTATTGGTGTCATCCACGTTTCTGTGCCGGTTTGGATGACACAGATTTCCTTGTGCGGGACTGATGGTGCTCCAAGGAGTTCAATGCGGATGTCCTTTCCTAAGTGGGTGAAGGCTAATGATGCAAGCTTGCTTAACGCATCCGCAGATTTGTTTTCGCTACGCTTGACGTGTATGACCTTACAATCGTTAAAGTCGCGCATAAGAGTTTTTGCTTGTGCGAGGTACAGGGCCATTGTGTCGTTCACGGCCGTGTACGTCCCGTTTATTTGGTTGGCTACTAACATGGAATCCACATGGGCTTCCAAGTTTTTCACTCCCATCTTACGCGCAATTCTCAGCCCGGCCAAGAATGCTTCATACCCCGCTTCGTTATTTGTACTTGGAAAATCCAGTCGAATAGCGTAAGTGTATTCTTGGCCTGCTGGGTTGGTTAGTTTCAACCCTGCGCCTGAGCCCTCGTTGCTGGCTGCTCTATCAGTGTAGAGTCGCCAGGCATCATCGATGTCCTGTGCTGGAGAGGGTTGAGCCTCCTCCTGGCACTCTTTCTCCCTCGAAGCGGGGACTTCTGCAATAAAGTCGGCCAAGACCTGGCCTTTTATGGCTGGCCTCGGCTTGTACTTTATCGCGTATTCTCCCAATTCTATTGCCCATTTGGCTAGGCGTCCTGACAATTCGGGTTTGCCTAGAATGTTTGCGAGTTTGAAGTTGGTGAGAATGGTGATTGGGTGACCTTGGAAATATCGTCTTAGCCTGCGTGAAGCCTGTACAAGTGCTAAGACTAATTTTTCCAGGGTAGAGTACCGGGTTTCTACGTCTGTTAGGACACGGCTAACATAGTAGATTGGCATCTGGATGCCTTTTGGCTCTACTAGCAGGACTGCCCCGGTTGCTCTATCTGTGGCGGAAAGGCATAGGATTAATTCCTCCCCCGCTTCTGGTGCTGTGAGCGTTGGGAGTTCGATCAATCGTGACCGAATTTCCTGAAAAGCTGCTTCCGCTTCTGGTGTCCAGCGGAAGTGCGTTTTCTTTAAACAGTTTCTCAATGTTGACACGAATGGGAACAACCTATCCGCATGGTTTGCCAAAAAGCGGTTAAGTGCGACTAGGCGTCCATTCAGTGTCTGAGCTTGCTTGATGGTAGTAGGTGATTCCATTTTGATAATGGCTTCGACCCTTTCAGGGTTCGCTCTGAAGCCATCTTTAGTAACAATGACTCCTAAGAACTTCCCTTCTTCCATCCCAAAGGAACACTTGCTCGGGTTGAGCTTCATGTTTATCTTTCTGAGCGTGTTGAAAGTTTCTTCGATGTCTTTCAACATCGTTTCTGGGTCAGGGCTTTTGATGACCAAGTCATCCATGTAGACTTCCAAGTTCCTCCCAATTTGGGCATGAAACTCTTTGTCCATCAGGCGTTGGTATGTGGACCCGGCATTCTTAAGTCCGAATGGCATCATTTGATAACAAAATGTGCCATCGGGCGTCCGAAATGCGGTTTTGTCCTGATCGTCAACGGCCATGTGGATTTGATGGTACCCCTTATACGCATCAAGGAAGCATTTAAGGCGAAACGGTGCTAACGAATCTACCTTAAGATCAATTTCGGGTAACGGGTAACAATCTTTGGGGCATGCTTTGTTTAAGTCTTTGAAATCTATGCACATGCGCCATTGTTTGTTAGACTTCGGTACCATGACGGGATTTGCAACCCATGTTTGATATCTGCTAACGCGTACGATGCCCGCGTCAAGGAGTTCCTTGACTTGGGTTCTACACGCGTTAGCTTGTTCCGCCCCCATTACTCTGCGCTTTTGTATGACTGGCGTAAAAGCCGGGTCACACTTGAGCTTATGCTCTGCCTTACTTCGAGGTACACCAGTCATGTCAGCTGGTGTCCACGTGAAGATGTCAGCGTCTTTCTGTAGTAAGCGTTTGAGTAAGGTGCACGTAGGATCAGTGACTGTTGGGCCAATGGTAACAGCCTGGTCACGGTATTTGCCATTGAAGGCCCATTCTTCTGGTTTGGTGATGGTTGGTTTAGCCATCTTTGGTTTGGGTTTTATGAGACAGATGCGATGCATACCTGGGGAATACCGGTGATCATCGCTACACCATCAGCTGTTGGCCATCCCATCATGCCGTGGACTGAAGATACCACGGCATTGAATCTTGCCATCCCGTCTCTCCCGAAGAGAATGTCGTATGTGTGGTGTGGCTTCCTCATTACGACAAAGTCCACGTCTTCTGTGCGGGAGTGTTTCCCGTCTGTGAGAATGACGGGGAATGATAGGATACCCAGGGGGTGTTTGTGCTGCCGTCGAACCCTTCCATCGAGGCGTAGACCGTTTCCAGGCGTTCCTTGTCTTCGTCGTCTAGCTTGTCGAAGAACTGCCTGTACATAACCGTTGACGAGGCGCCGTTGTCAGCAAGAGTGCGGGAAGTGATGTAGTGCCCCAGCTGGCTTTTGATGACGATAGGGCCTTCTTTGCTGGGTCCTCCTGGCACTCGCGGGAAGCGCACCTCAGCTTCCTTCCACGCGCATGGTTCTGTCGTTCGTCTTTTTCTTCCTCTGACGTTACTATGAACCATGTGGATGCTGATGTCAACGGGCTTTCGTCCGTTGCTTTTGTATCGGTTATCATTCTTCCCTCCATTCTTGATTGATGCCACAAGGTGTGTAAGTTTTCTATCCTTGACGAATGTTTCAACAATATCCCTCAAGGATATACACTCCTCAGTGGTGTGACCCTTTGTCCCGTGGAAGTCACAGGATTTGCTCTGATCCGCGTTATGTCGCTGCCGGACCATTGGAGCTTTTGGCCATAGGAGTTTTTCGGTGGCAAATATCTCCGTGACGCATTTGGTGAGTGGCGTCCACCGGGGGTTTCGGCTTGATGGGTGCGTGTTATCCCTTCCGCCTACTAGAGGGCGAGAGCTGGATGAGCTGTCAAAGTTTACCCTTGACTGCCAAATACCTAGCTTCCTCTTTTTGTTTTGCCGGGCGGTCCGGACGTTGTTTTCTCTAGTCCTCTGCGTGTAGAGGTTTGTACTCTGGGGAAGATCTCTACCCAGTTGCTTCTCCGTTTCGGCAAAGCGCTTGGCCGCCGTCATGATGGCATCCCATGTGGATGGCATGCCGTCTTTACCCGTCAACGTGCGGATAAGCTCTGGGTATTCGGCGCCCTGGATGAAAGCGGCTGCGAACAAGATCTTCGCTTATGGTGCCCAGACTCAGCTTTTTCGAGTTGAAACGAGTGATGAAGTCTAGTAAAGATTCATCCTCTTCTCTAACGCAGTTGAGGATCGTCCACTGCTCTTCAGTATATTTCCTCTATTGGCTGAGGTGCTGGCTGAACTTGTGTTGGAAGTCCGCCCAATCATAGATGTGGTGGACCGGTAAACGATCAAACCACACCCTGGCCGCTCCAACCAGCGTCATCTGGAACATATAACACCACGTGGGTTTCGTCCAGTTGCTGACGGTTGCCCCCGCTATGAATCTGTTCAAGTGATCATCTGGGTCGGATATACCATCATAAGTGCCGATGTTGGACATCTGTTTGGCACTCTTCGGGGCGATTGCTTCCGCAATGTCCCTTGCAAACTTGGACGTTCCCGCATTTGCAACAGTTGGTCTAAAGGTTTTGGAGAAGTCACGTGGGTTTCCCCCCGCGTTCCTTGGTTTGAAGGTTTCTCCAAAATTCCTTCTTGGTTGGAAGTCCGTTTCCTTGCGCTTCCCTTTCGCCCTATGACGAGGGTTTGCGTCAATGTCGGACTCCTCCCAATCATCATCCAAGTACTCGCACTCATTGCTCATGTTGAGCTGTTGTCGAGTGTTTCCGAACTCGTCATTAGTCTGTTGGAGTGAACGTAAACGTTCATCCAACTCAGCTTGGAATTCTTTCTGACGTGCTTCCGCCCACGCTTTAACTTGATCAAGTGTTTGGCGGGGGAGCCTCGTCTGTTGTCTCTCCAACTGGGTATCGGTGAATCCCAGTGAAGCATTGTTTACTGCACTTGCCCCGGCTTGGGTAACCAGGGTAGTGTTCGTAAAAATTGTGTACTCGCCGGTGTTCCCCCCAGTAGCTGGGGTTGTGGTTACCGGAGTTTCTTGGTCACTCGCTGGCCTTGGCACCGGAGTAACCTTAACCATCTTTCTAGAGGTTTTGAAAAAACTGAGAATTAGTTCTAGCTTTGTCCCACGGATGGCGTCAATGAAGAAACGCTAAGTGACCCCGGCAGATTACGGATAATCTTAGGGTTAAGTAGAAGTTTCCCACGAGGGTTAGGTCCGGCAAAGATGGTTATTCTTCTGATGACCTGCAAAACAGACACCGTGAGCTCGTCACTGAGAAGGGGGGGGGGTGCCTCCTTGTGACCACCCTCCGGCGTGAGAATCAGACTAGATTGCTCTGAATATAAGTGTATATTAAGAGAAATAGCTAGAGCATATATGATAATATCAGATGATCTCAGATAATATAAGATGATGATACCGTTCCAAGGTGTTGGAGTATTTATAGCCGAAGGTAGGTTTCCAAGCAGGTACAGCCAGCTGTATAATATTCCTTTTCTACCAACTGTGGGCTACGCACGTGCCGTGCTGGTGGTTGGTGGGTAGGCAACGGCTGATAGTGACATGGCCGGCTGTGTACTATTCCTTTTCCACCAACTGCAGGCTATGTACGTGCCACGATGAGGGTTGGTGAGTAGGCAGCGGCTGATAGTGACATTTTGTACTAGAGCGTGCTCCTCCTCGTACTGTTGTCAGTGAGCTGTCACCCTGTGATGGGTTGCTTTGGTCAGATCTTGTCTATTTTGTCCATACCTTGGCAGGTATAGTACAAAAGATCCTCCAGAAGCGTACGGACTGGCTCATTTGGGCGGGAGTATTCCCGCCTTGCTCATTCCTTCTTCAGGTGACATTACTGAATTATTGAGAGTTAGTGCCTTGTGCGTGTAGCCTTACTATTAGTGCGGGTAGCCTTCCCTGATGGCTTGTATCCGCAGCTGCGGGAACAGGCGGGGTACTTCACCATTGGGAGGCTTTTCCTGCGGGAACAGCTGGCGTACTGCGCGTAAGGTCTTCATCTCTCTGAGCATGGTGGGTCCTGTGGAACCAGTTGGTCTTTGCGCAGACGTCCCTCTTCAAGGTGAGTCTTGCGGGTCCAACTGGGCTCTGCTGGGACCTACCTCTTCAGAGGCACTTTGTGTTTTTGTGTGAAAGATTAAAGAGGACAAAAAGGGGGCTTTCATCAATCATACCAAAGCTGCTAAAATCATGTTACCTGCTCTCCCTCTCCCTCTATCTCTCTCTCTCTGTCAATTTCCCCTTTTTAAAGCATAAAAACAAAAATAATATCATGGGCATGTGTGTATAATAACCCTTAATCACCACTTTCTCATTTGATGGTTTCTTGAGTCTTAAAGTTGTGATCTTGATTGAAACAATATTTGGGTTCTTGACAGTAATGGGAAATGTTAGTGTCAAAGAACATAAGGGTCAACAGCTTGATCAAGATGAGTGCTTTATGGAATGTGGGCATGGCCAGGCGCAAGTTAGTCATAGCAACACTAGTAGCAGCTATCCTGCGCATAGGGCTTCTCAGTTCCCTGAGGTAACTCAAAACTATTACATGAATATGGTGTGTGGTGGCTTACATTAGCACCCTCAAGATCAGTTATATAGTGGCTTTATTGGGTAAAATATGTTAATTATTAAATCCTTTAAATAGTATGCTAATTAACGGGATCAGGAAATTGCATCAAAATCTAGATAGAATCAACATTTTTACACAACGATGTTAGATTAGATATTTTAGTGTAATTGGATTGACTTGTCGATCAATGTAAAGCGTAATATACATTAAACTGCTTATCATGTTAATTGTGGCCGTACGCTCATTCTCTGGTTCATAGAATTCACTTTCAATAATCATTCTCTCTCTCTCTCTCTCTCTCTCTCTCTTTGAGTTCTATCAGATTAAGATGCTTGGGAGAACCACCAAAAAGTTTCAATCAGAAAGTTCTAAACGACTTTCATAAAATCCAAGTTTCTTATTCCAGGAACTCCGTAACAAACAATTGTATATTTGTATAATAAGCCATATTTGCAGGCCCATGTATCTCCTCCTAATCAGATTATGCATATTCAAAGAGATGAATATGAATATGAATATGTGAATCAAGAAAAGTGCATACCCGCGGTGATCAGGTGGATTCATGGTGGCACAAACGTTGCAATTGAGGGATCATGGGATAACTGGAGGACAAGGTTGGTTTATATAGCATTTATTATTATTTAATAGTTTTGCCATTTGCGCTTTCTTGATTACATTTTTTGTATTATGCGTTTGATTAGGGAGTTATTAGAGGGTTCGGGCAATGATTTCTCTATTGTTAAGGTGCTAAACGTTGGTGTTTACCATTATCGATTTGTTGTTGACGGGCAGTGGACCTATGCTTCTGATTTACCACATGAACACGATGATTTAGGGAACAATATTTTCAACATTTTGGACTTGAAGGTATGTTACATGTGTTACATTATTGTCATGTTTCTTTGTTTTAATTTATTACAAGGTTATTGACCCGTGTACGACACAGGTGGAAATATAGAAATCGTTAAGCAAACATACATACAAATTCAAACGATAAATTATTTTTTAATATATTTTTTGAAACAACATGATTTTTAATTGCAATTCATATTCATACGCAAACAAAATACTTAAATACATAAACTTACAAAAAAATGACGTTATATAGTAGAATGTTTACAAAGAAAATTTAAAACTTTAATACATAAACTTCATAAACTTTAAAAACTAATATTAATATAAAACAAACAATCACACTCTATTAACATTATTCGGGAAAGCAAGCAAATCAAAATACAAGCATCCAGGAAAGATTCCCGATAAGCATCCAAGAATGATTCGGGCTTCTTTTATTCATGGACCGGGAACACAGTTGACGACATAAACATTCATATACCAATCTAACAAACATAGTGACTAACTGACTACGAAAACTGGTCTTACATTTCATGTGAAAAGTCCTACACCCTAATAAACTGAAACACATTCAAAGCTCATTTAAAAACCATAATCAAATCTAAACCTTTTTAAAATGACATGTTTTGACCAGAATCAAATTGTTACGCTTTTAGAATGACCCATGTAAACACGAACCAAATCGGTATCCTTTAAATTAACCCGGTATGACCATAACCAAATCAATGCGATTTTAAAAAGACCCGTAGAAACCAGAATGAAATCGATGCCTTTTATATTAACTCGTTGACCCGAACTAAACTGATACCCTTTTAAAATGACCCGTTTTGATCCGAGCCGAAGCAAATCAATAAACATTTCTACAATGACTCATTTTCATAAAAGAAAATAATAACACACTTGCAGATTAAGAAGAAAATGAAGGGTAACACATACAACGTTCTTAGCTTTTGAAATCCTTTTTATCAAATGCGAATTCATTATTAGTGGTTGTGAAGATTCAAAAAAATATAAAGCTTCAATAACTTCAAAATAATTGAAAGTTGAAACCCATGTAAACCTTTCACTTAATTTGTGAACCTTGCATATTATTTCATTTTTCAATAGATACTAAACCAAACACCGAACAAACTAAATAAAAATTGAAACGAAACTAAATTGAAAAAAAAAACTAAAACAAAACTAAAACCGAAAACCTAAATAAAACCAAATACCAATAAAACTAAAACAAAGCCGAAATGAAACTGAAAAATTAAAACCTATAAATCTGAAAACCAAACCAAAAACAAAAATTGTAAAAACCGAAACAAAAACTGAAAAAAGTTAAACCCGTCTAAAACGAAACTGAAACGAACAAATTTATAAAAACTAAAACCGAAGAAAAACCAAAAACCGAAATGAAACCAAGATGAGAATAACCACCATGAAACTTTGAAAAGAAAAACCTTATAGTTTTTAATTTATATTGAATAAGATTAAGTTGAATGTAATTTAATTTTGAGTTATTTTATTAGTAAGAAATTATAAGAATAAATGTTATTTATAAAAATAGTTATTGTTTTAATAGTATAGTAGATGTGCAGAATTTGGGAGTACTGCATGAACCGCATAGACACTTATATATATTGCTTAAAATCTTGTTATAATAAATATGTAACTTGGTTGTCACATGTCACTTCTGGAAAGTTTAGATTTTTTTTTTCTAACTCGCTCCTATTATTAAGTAATAATGATTTTGTATAATTAAATATCTAAAATTAATTCTAATTGTTTATTAAAACTAATCACAAGAATATTTCAAATTGTATCTTATCTTAAATCTTCATTATTTGTTATTTATTAACTTTGAATCTTCATATTTTGTTTCTTATTTCACCAATTGCTGATTACATTTAATAGAAACTACCGGTTTACAATTGGTTGGAGTTATTCGACCCATGTAATTAGGGGTGAGCAAGATAATGGTTGTTGGACCCTTGAAATCCGGTTACCTGACTCGTAAAACCCTTAATGAGACCTGAATATGTAATATGGGTCGGGTTAAGGGTAATTAAATTTCACCTTAAAAGGTAAAAGGGTTTCAAGGGTCCGACCCTTTTTCAAACCCTTGACCCTTTTACTAGGTTCTAGATACATCATATTCGTGATTAATATGAAATTTAAAAGAGATTTGTCTTTCATATATGATTCATACGAAATTTCTCAATTACTAAGAAAAATAAAAATAAATGGTCATACTACTGATTGGAACATATATGGGAATCATTGAATTGTTCTCTACATGTAATTTGTGAATGTGAATATTATTTGCATAAGTTCAAATGGTTAATAAACTTTAGAAGTTAGACTTTACTATGTTATTAAATGAAAGTATGTCGTTCTAGGATTCATACATTAAAGTCATATATGAGATAAGTAACTAGTAAATGCAGAAAAGAGGATTACTGTTTTAAAGGGTAAAGGGTTAGACCTTTAAAACCCTTATTTATATCCGACCGTTTTATTGTTTAGAGGGTAGGGTCTCGAGTCCACGTTTTTTCTTAAAAGGATAAAGGATCCGGATAGGGTATTAGGTAAAAGGGTCGGGTCGTACCTTTAAACATTCCTACATGTAATACATGAATGTCTAATCTAGTTTAATTTATCAACCATTTTCAAGTATCTCTCTCACTCTTCCACTATATAAGATATCTTATGTGCACTACATACAAGTGTTTATTCGGTTATTATGTTCTTCACTTAAAAGTAACATAATAACTCGTCATTTTGAAAAAATGGATCTTTTGTTCATGTTTTCGGCTTTTGATATTTCAGGAAAGTTACGCCGAAAATGGAGGCAGAGACGAAGAACCTGAATGCCCTTCTTCTCCCATATCAAGCTACAACAATGCAATATTCACGTTACAAGATTTTGGCGAGAAACTACCCGAATTGCCCCCGTTGCTACAACAAATGCCTCTAAATCAATCATCTTCATCTAAGAACTTCCAACAGGCTCTTCACAAGCCATTGTCAGCCAATTTGAACCATTTGTATGTTAAGAGAGACGGAAACAATCAACCCGCTATTGCGCTGAGTTCATCGCAGCGATTTCGCACCAAATATGTAACATCGGTGCTTTACAAGCCATTCAAGAAAGTAAGAAAGTAACATTTTGTTTTCTTGTCTTTTGGCCTTGTTATTTGTTTTACTTGGGATTTTCAAACCAGAAACTACATTTTGGAGCCAACTGAGATTATAATTTAGGGAAAACATAGACTCTTGATTTATAAAGAATTTTTTGTGGTTGACATGCAACATGTGATTTGTCTTGGGACAAAACTTATGAAAGGATTGAGTAACCCACGGCTAGGGATGGGCAAAACCATCCGGGTTTGCGAAATCAAATAATGTGAAGTGGTTATTAAAAGTTATAACAACCCTTTCTTGGTTTGGTATATGATCAAACTCAAAACAACTTTTTTTTTTTGTTTCCGATGATATTAAACTCTAAAAATGTGGCGCCCTAAACGAGATTTGGAGGGTAAGCATGCCAAAGGATGGACACATTTGTTTTAATAAAATATAAGAGTCAATCGTTAGAAAATCTTCGTGTATCTCCTTCCAAATGTGTCAAAGCAACCTATAATTAGCGCGTTGTGTGTCAACTAATATTAAGTAAATAAATGAAAGTATGATTGGTTGTTATTGGGTGGATCTCGCGCACCATTTGGTGAAGATGGCGTTAACATGTTGGTGCCTTGCCCTTTCGTGTCCCCTTTAGTTGAAGCAGCACGGCATAGAGCTTGTGAAAGTACCCGTTGGCTATTGATTGGCGTCCTTGTGAGCCCACGACCAATCTAATGAATTAGTGATGGTGTATTAAAAGAGTTATAATACAATCTTTGGACTTGATAATTCTTTTTCTTAAAACGATTTATGTTTCTACCTATTTTATATTTAACTAATTTACGTCTTTTGCTTCTATACTTTAATAGAGTTATTATACGGTATATGCAATTTAATCATTCATTTTTAAACGATAAATGTTTGTACTCCTAAATTTCAATAAAGTTATCAGTTTAGTAAAGTTTTAAATTTTTTTATTCTTTTTATTTCAACAAATATTTTTTTGTACGTTTAATTCTTTTTTATTTTACTGATTATAATTAAAACTAATTCTAACTCAAGACATATTTAGTTAATCGTGTGGATAACTTATTTTTACCGTTGTTTAGGTTAAAACATAGATATTTTATTAATTTATTGATATATCATGTAATAAATACATCCTTGCCAATACCATCTACACCCCGCCGCAAATGGTTCAATGCTAGTTTTGAATGTAACAAAAATACCTAGACTACATACCCCTAGTATGCAAGAATAAAAATAAACCTAATTAACAGATGTTATCAAAATAGCGGCAAATCCATGTTGTTAGTGTTAACGCAATTGCAAAGATCACCAAACCAGATATGGCGTTGAGAGTGTTGACTTAAACCAACCAGCGGCCCGTTTGGAAGTTATGGTTGAGGTGGCCATGGTAATGAGTGTCTTCAGTTTCACTGAATATATGAACGTAGATATCATTACAAGCTGCAAGGATGACTTGACTCAAAGAATTCTTCAATTCTTTTCATTGACATCCACAGTACTCAGTAGAGACAGAAATACACTAAAAATGTAGTGCAACAAAATTATCATATTTGCTGACCTTCAAAGTGAGAAATGTATGAGTTTTTAACTTTTTTTACAAAAATGGGAGATAAAAGGAAAAATATTTATCAAAATTGGTGATTTGAAAAATATTGAACAAAATAAGGTTTTTTTTTTTCTATAATCTTATCTTTTCCCACTCCAAATTTGTTGATTAAAATAAGATCTACTAAAAATTTCTATATAAAAAGGGAATATATGGATTAAAAATAATAGAACTTTTATTTTTTATTGTCATCTCGTTTATATCAAAATTATTTTAAAAAATGTTATTGGAAACTCTTATTTATATCTAATCTAATCTAATAAAAGAAAATAAAGAGGATGATGTGTCAATCTCATATTCATTTTTGTTCTAATCTCTATTCTCATTCATTCTACCTATTTATGGGTTATGGGGCAAAAATTATTTTGACAAATGGGTTATAATTTCCTCTCCAATTCCTTAATCTCTCATCTTATTTATCCTATCTATCCTTAGGTCATAGGTCAAAATAATTTTGACAAATGGATTATAATTTCCTTTCTAACTCTTTAATTTCTCATCTAATTCATCCTACCTATCATGGGTTATGAGCCAAAACAATTTTGAAAAATTGGTTATAATTCCCATCTAATTCTCTAATCTATCTTCTCATTTATCATAGCTATCAATGGGTAATGGATCAAAACAATATTGACAAATCTACCTATACTAATAAAAGAAAATAATCTGGACACATGGCATTCCGAGGTTAATCCTCACTATCAAATTCCCGCCAAAATCACTTCTTTTCTATTCATGGAAAAGAAAAAAAAATATTTTTGTTCTAAATTTAGTATTGATTATAAATTCAACATACCGTATTAATTGGTCAATCTTCGTTGATTAAATTATTAATGCTATAAATTATATTGTAAACATAATTAATATAAAAAAAATATTAATATATATAATAATTACGTGTCATAAAGATATTTTCTTTAAAATTAAAATGTATATAAAAGAGTTGTGTTTAAAGAATACACTAACATTTAATTTTTGAGACATCTTCATATTGAAGAAAACTATAATAATTTTATGTTTTTTAACAAATATCCAATGTTTATAAGTCTTAAAAATCGTAGACAAATTTTTCATTTTTTATATTTAGTATAAGACTATTATGGTAGTTGAACAACAGTGTGTTTATAAGGATATCATGAAAAAGCTGTTCAAAAAGAAAAATTTGTTGTTTTTTTTTGGTTTAGGGTGTGGAGTGAAAAACATTTTTGTGAAAGAGTTTAAATACATCTTTCACATCTAAAGGCCTTATTGTTTTAAATGTTGCTTCTAGTGGTATTGCTTCATTATTGTATACCGATGGTAAAACAACCCATTCTCGATTTAAAATTCAAATACATTTGATGATATAAAGCGACTATATTTGTAATACATTTTTTACATTAATTATCTTTTATTTTATTTGTAGTAAATTATTCATTGTAATTTATACATTAACTTATACCGTGTAATACACGGGTTTCTAAAGCTAGTGTTGTATATAAAGAGATTTTTTTTGAATTTGTAAATTTGAGATTCTAAAGTTCTTATTATTGTACTATATATTTTATTTTCTTTTTATCTTTAATATTGTTCATGTCTTTTAAATAACGGACCTAATTTATTTTTATTATTTGACAAATCCCGTGTAATACATGGGTTCAAACGCTAGAGTTCAAATAAGAATATAGAGTTTCCTGTCACACCCCAACCTAAGGCGGAAATGCCGGGGCGTGATCTGATTGCTCACAGCTCAAAGATACTATCATATATAAAATGTGACAATATCTAATTAATTATTTTGTTCAAATAATACACACAATATCCAAATATAACAAACAATTTACATATATGAATATAAGCTCAAATAATGTTTATCTTGATCATATCCTAAGGTCTTTCTAAATGTCCAAACTTCAGTCTTTAATACAAGCAACTTGCATATGCGTAGAAAATAGAGTTTTGTCAACAAACATGTTGAGTGAGTTTATCACCAATTTTTGACATAAAAAATAATGTTAATATAATAAATAAGCAAAACGTAATAGATGCGGTAATGAAATCAAACCATGAGCAAATAAGTTGTCGATTAAACCATTGCCAAGCGAATTGGGCGCCGGTAAATCAACTATGAGCAAATAATGAGAATAAGACTGTTGCCAAGCGAATCAGGCGATGGTCAATGAGAACCCTCTCCAAGGGAATATGTCAAACGATTGCATAAAAAGACAAATAAGCACATCACAAGTATATTTGATGAATCACACATAATTACATGTTTGCTATTTTTGATATATATGTATATATATAGTATGATATACGCATATGTCCCCAAAACGTTTTAGAAAACCGAGTAAAATAGGGGAATGATAAAACTCACCTTAGATTAAAGGCAAGTGAGTATAATTAAGAATAAACGAGTCAACGGATAAGCGAGTCGTCCAATACGCGTCAAACGAGATAACTGATTAGAACCTGAAACTTTGTGATATGAAACTATAAATAAAAACAAACTTAATGCCGCTGGAATTAATCCAAATGGATGAGTAGAACTCTAGTTATGTTGAATTAAACGTTTAAGGGAGCTAGTACTTTCCCTAGAGAACTGATAAGAGATAGAAGTCAGATTAGCTCTCCAAAATGAGTAGAGAAGAAAGTCTAGCTTCCCAAGCTAATCATGTATGTCAACAATTGGTTTACATTCATTCCACGTTAACAGAGAAGCAAGCCACCTTCACCAAGCAACATCTTTAGATCAGGACTTGCCACGTTTTTCCCTAGTGGCTGATCTGATTGGTTGGGCGACAATACCTTCTTCTTTCTACTCCAACTTCCTTCACTCAAGCTGGTACCATCAACAGGTTTTGTTCAGTAGCCTTAAAATTTTGTTTCGAGAATAAAAGTCTTCTGGACCGAACGTTGAATCCGACCAGAAGTGTGAGAAAACGATAAGTCAAAGTTGTTGACCGTTTTGCCCTTTAACAGGTTTTAAGCGAATTGACCAGTCAACACCCTTCAAAGACCGAAATTGATTGAAGTTTATTGACTAGGGAATGCATATGAGCGATTTCTTAGTTTACAACTTACCCGGAAAGTGAAAGAATCGATGAGAAACGGAAGTCAAAGGTCCTAAACCAAGCAAAGTCAAACGTACAAGCTTATGTCTTCAACCAAACAAGCAAAAACCGAGAGAATACGAGATGGGCAGGAGATAGGATGGCTGGAGTATGTTCGTTGGGGTTTATGTAATGTTTTGTGGCAGAGGTTTAAGGTTTGTTTATATAAGAAAAGCTAAATTGAACTATTTATGACTTTTTGGCCCGTTTAAGCAAGTAAATGTGATTTAAAGGAAAGAATCATCTAAATATTCATAAAGCTCTGATCTTTGGCAAGGGAAAACGAATTAGAATATGTGTTTTAGTTATATTATGTTTACTTGGTCCTTAAAATTCTCTCAAACATGCTTAAAATAAACGATTTTATACCTTAAATGAAATAGGAAACGAACTAAAGTTAAACGATCTGATCAGATGGTTGGAAAACCAAAACATCCGAGATGCTACAGTCTCCCCTACTTTAGGGAATTTCGTCCCGAAATTAAGGAAAACCAAAACATCATCGTTTTGAAAATAATTAAACTTTAAGGAAAATATCATGACATAGAACTTTCAATAACCGAAGCAACGCTTCAAATGACAATCCGATAAGGGCACTTATATATAGGATGTACCAGCGGCGTATCCACCATGTCCTTATCATTTCATCATTCGTACCGTTATCCAAGCTACCTTAGGTTCAAAACAATGACACATAATTGTACGTATTATGATTTCCATGCGAGGACTTGAATAATTATGTATGCATCCATAATTACTCTTATCGTGGGATGGTCCGCATAATCAGTTCCATCATGTGGGTTATAAAACGTTTTAAATAAATTTTAAGAGAAAACAATTGTTTTGATAATTCTAAATATAATTTCATATTATAAATAATAAATGTTCTAGTTGAATTAATAAAACCGTGAGATTTCGGAAACCTCGTTTTGTTTTTAAAAATAAAATTTTGAAAATTGAAAGAAAATAAATTATGTGAAACAGATGTTATTGTAATAATCGAGATTAAAGGAAATGAGATGGAGGTACAAGATCCTAATAGTATAACTTTGATAAAGGAATTTTATTAAGGGGATGAATTACGCAAATGTTTAATTTACACAAATCTTAAGATAGTTAATAGCATGCGGAGTCCTTAAAGATCGTATTCTTTATGAAGGAAGTTTTGAAGATCGAGAGTATAAATATAAACATAGTTAACGAAAATTTTGGTGAGTCGAGTTTGGTTAATTTGAGTACTTATGAGTTTAAAGAGAAGTTAATGTAAAGTCATAGCTTTTCAAGTTTGTGATTTTGAGATTAGATTAATTCGACTAAGATATTCTAAAATATTATAATAGTTAGTAATTAATATTTAAATATTAGTGATAATGCGAAAATATGCATATTTATATTAAATTGTTAACAGATTAAACTGGAAAGCGGATATTCCCGAATCACCGAGATAGTCTTATTCCAATTAAACCTTTAGAATTAGATAAAATATAAAATAGGTAGTTAAATTAGATTAAATTGGGAATTCATGAATTTTTCCTTTTTCATAAAATCGTTATAAATATTAGGAAGTTAGTAATTTGAATTATCAATAATAAAATTTGAGTAAATAATAAATTCTAAATTAAAATGAAGCATATAATAAATTGAGATAAATGCGAGGCTAGAAATGCATGAACTACCATGACTATTCCAACAACTACGAATTTATCATTTAAAACGTTCAAAATTTTCAAAAATCAAAGTAGGGAGTTGAAATATTTACGATGAAGGTTCAATCAAAAAGTTAATTTAATAATAAACGTTAAATTAATTAATGGATTTTTTTAATTTAAAAGTGGATATTAAATTTAGAGAATACATAATTTAGTTTAATAATTATAAAATTTACAATAATTGAATTTTAATAATAAAGATTTATAAAGTGGAAAATAAGTTGTGAAAACCATCATGATATTAAGGAAAACAAAAGATAATAAAATTTTTATAGTTTAAAGCTAAGGATAACGATTTAAATGTACTTAGAAATTTATAGTTTGAGGATATGGATATAAATAAAACAATATAACTTAAATAATATTTTAACAGATATGAGTTAGTGTAAGATTTATTGTTCGGTGTATTTTAGTTTTGTCTAGATTGGCGGTCGTTTGGTGAACGGAATACAGCAGCAAACTCTTTGTCGATTCTAGTAGTCGAACAACAATTACGAGAAGCAGGTGAACGGCGTTGATTACGAAGATTTCCTAGGGAAGTCATCATACGAGGAACAAGGATGAAATTTTAATAAGATGATGGGTAAGTTGTGTGAAGGATATGAGATGATGGGGATGCATATGTATATGTATTAGTACTAGTGAAGACTCGAGGACGAGTTGGATTTAAAATAATATGTATGAGTTTGAAGCATTTAAGTAAATGAACAATGTTTTCGTAAGATTTTCCAAGAATAAAATAATCAAACATATTAAACGAGTTGACCTCCCATGAGCTTTTCGTGGCAATTTGAATGGCCCAATTCAAATATCGAGTAATAAACAATTGAGTTGTTTAGCCCATGAGCGTGTACATGACATTTAACTAACCCAACTAATTAACGAATTAGTTAGTTGCAAGGATTCTAACCAATCACATAATTTTTTTTATTTTCTGATTATTTATATGCAAAGATATATTAGTGAAATATAAAGTATTTTATTTTGTAACTCATGCTCATTAATGGTTTACTAATTAACGATAAGTTATTAGCAAATGGTAAGTTACAAAATATCATCATCATCATCATCATCATCATCATTTGATCTAATGTAATGTAGATGTAGCTACGTAATGTGGTGTAAACACACTTTAAAATGTTGTGTAGTTATAATTAGTGTAGTGTAGACATATCTAATATAGTGTAGGCACACTTTTAATGTTGTGTAGTCATAATTAATGTAGCATTGACATATCTAATATAGTGTAGACAAAACTAATTTTATGTAGGTAAAAGTAAAACAAGCATAGTGTAGGCAAAACAAATGTTGGGTAGACATATCTAATTTAGTGTAAACAAAACTAATGTTGTGCAGGTACACTTTCAAGTGGTTGTGTAGTCATAACTAGCGTAGTGTAGACATATCTGATGTAGCATTAGTAAAAAAAAATGTAGTGAGTGGACACTTTTGATTGTTGTGTAGTAATAACTAATGTAGTATCTAATATAGTGTATGCAAAACTAATGCCGTGTAGAAATCAGTTTGTTTATATAATAAAGTGTTGGCAAAACAAATAAAAACAGGCTTACTTCAATACATTGTATGTACTATATAAACAAATCTGTAATATACAATAAAATATATATGTTTTATGAACAAATTCTAAAAACAAATAAACAACTTACACAATCATAAAAAAAATCATAATTTTAATGAAAAAAATAAAATAGTATTAACCTCTAATGAGCATTAAATAGGCATAAAAAAGTAACTACTTAAAGTATTAAAATCTGGTTTAATGAGCCATGCACAATAAAAGACATATCTAACCTTTTTATTAAATTATATGCTATAAATATGTGTTTTTAATTACGAATTTGCCTCTTATAATATAGACCACTGTTTAAACACAGTCAATGGTTCAGATTTATTTCTCGCACTTCTCACTATAATATCACTTCTCCCATTATCCTTATATATATATATATATATATATATATATATATATATATATCAAACATGATTTAAAGCAAAAAAGAAAAACTATTTTTAGGGTTTATTGTTTTTGTTTTTTAATTGCTTTTTTATATGTTATTTTTGTTGTTTTCTTCAAGTTGTAAGAGTGTTTAAATATTGAATTGGACTTGATATCGATATTGGTATCGATATTGTTTACTCGGAATCAGTTCGAGTAATGCCGATATATACTGGTATCGAGTATCGATGTTTTCAGTCAAAACGGTACGGTACGGTTTGTTTCGTCACATGGTACCGATACTCGTATAGGTTGTAATAAAAAAAGTACTCTAGTTTGAATACAATATTGTATTCAACCAAATTTATATATACCTTAATGCCAAGAAAAATATTAAAACACAACATCGTATTATATTTTTGTTTTTAACGTTAGTGAATGCAAGTTATTTATTTATTTATTTTTGCGTATATAATTTATAGAATAATCATGAATATGAAATTAAAAAAAGCAATAATATAAAAAAGTTATTTTCATACATCCATTTTAATCATAAAACAACTCGAAGAACATTTGCTTTTCTGTCATAAATCAATGGCATTATCAATCATAAGCATGATGTACCAAATATAAAAAGAAAAGACTAAGAAAAAAAATAAAAGAAAAAACAATAATAAAACAACTAAAACTGTAAAAAAACTACGAAGACTTGACTTTTATTTAAATTGCTTTTGATAAATAAATAATATATAATACGAATATAAAAATCAGTTTAAGAAACATGTTTTTGAATAATTTAAAATGAAACTAGAGACACAAGCCCAAATGCCTAAGTACATGAAATGATCAACCCAGGCCCAACAAACTCCGCCTCGCATATAAAACTTATTTCAAATTCTTAATCATTTAATGCTAACTATTAATCATTAAGAGGTTATGCGTCATTAAAAGGTAATCCCTTGATAACTGTTAATAGACTACGAAACAGTCTCTAGGGCCCTACCAACCTTATCGCCCGTCGTCTGCCTTCTTCAAGTCAATAGGCTATATTTTATGATATATCTTGGGAGTTGAAGGTCGCAACCCTTTCCCTCATATGAGTTCCTCACTTAACTTAAAAGAGGATAATAGAGCTAGGGATTTTTTGTGCTAGGTTTTCTTATCCAACACACACACACACACACATATATGGTTTGGATCAAATACAAACTAAAATACTGTACAAAACGTGCGAACTGAAGGTTTCACAAATTTATGGCAATGGCATTTTGTAATTAAATAGTTTCATCTCTTTCATCCTCCTGCTTCAAACATATCAAACAATTAAAGCTTTCAAAGCAATCAATCAACTATAAAACACTTAATTGATCATTTGAAATACCAAATCAATCGATCAATTGTAAATACGTAATCAATCAATCAATTAAAGAAATCAATCTCATGAAAAAAAGTTCACAACAGAGACGAATTGATGCTTGCAAATTGTACTAATCCATCAATTTGAAGCTTGTGAATTGAATTAATTGAACAAATAAAGCGTTTTGCAAATGGAATTGATTGATGATTTAAAGCTTTCAACGGAGATATTTTAAAAGAACCAAAAATTCAAAAAACAGAGTATGATATGTTGCTGGGTATTACACTTTAAAGGTATTCATATGATAACTAGAGTAATTATTTTCCTAAGTAGAGTAATTATATTATTGGATGTTATGACCTAAACATGTAAATAGAGTAATTTTTGTCATAAGTAGAGTAATTATGTAACTGGTATTGTGAGTAAACATAAAATTAGAGTAATTTTCAATTTCAAGTAGTGTAATTTATATTATAAGTAGAGTAATTTTCAATTACAAGTAGTGTAATTTTATTATAAGTAGAGCAATTTTCAATTACAAGTAGTTAATTTTAGTACAAATAGAGTAATTTTCATTTTCAAAAGCATAATTATATATTACAAGTAGAGTAATAATATCTATAAGTAGAGTAATTTGTGAAACAAGTGGGCTCATATTGTTTGATTTCATAATTACTTTAGTTATATAAATAGAGTAATTATCATATCATCTTCTACATCTGAACATTTTTTAAAAACCCTAAAAACTTCAATATCTTTAATCGACTAGCCGGTTATTGCATTACGTGGGATCAATTAAACGATCCCAAAACTCAAATTGAAGTGTACGGCAAGTGATTCTAATTCTAAAATCAAAATAATTTGATGAAGATAACGAGCGATTTTGATGAAATTTGGGAAACAATTTGATGAATCAATTAAATTTGATGAAGACGTCGAACGATGTTTATCTGTGGAGAGTGAAGAATCAAGGTCCTGTTATTTACGATTATGTCACCACCAAAATTTCAATTTTTGTTCAGTTCGCATGTTTAGTATCATTTTTTACTTTGTATAACTCCCCCTCTCTCTCTTTCTATATATATATTTCCTTTTATTAAAAAAATAAAGTTTTGTTTCAAAATTTTTAAATTAATTTTGACAAACCTAAAAGTAAAAGGTTATTTTGTTTTTCTTGAAAAAGTCTAAAATATTAAATATAGCTTATTTTTGATAATTTTTTATATATAAAAGAACAAAATTTCAAACCAATTTAGGTGCTGTTTGTTTTTGCAGACATAAACTGTCTGCAAGCTGATTTCATCTGTTTTCATGTCTGCAACTGAAGATGTGGTCTGAAGATCTGCAAGCTGAAAATATAAGACTGTTTGTTTTTATAAGCTGATACTGTCTGCATAACTGTCAAACTTATCTCACAAGATAGAAGTCATTTATTCAAGTTACATAGAAAATATAATAATAAAATTGTGGCGGCGGACGGTGGGTAGTGGCGATGGATGGTGGTGGTGGACAGTGGGTGGTGGTAATGGACGGTTTTGGTGGGTGGTGGACGGTGGTAGTTGACGGTGATGGCGTCCGACAGTGGGTGGTGGTGGTGATGAACGGTTGTGGTGGGTGGTGGACGGTGGTGATTGGTGGTGGCTGTGATGGATGGTGGTGGTGGTGGTGGTGGCGGACGATGGGTAGTGGTGGTGGATGCTGGTAGTGGCGGCGGACGGTGGGTAGTGGCGGTGGATGGTGGTGGACGGTGGCAGTGGGGGATGGTGGTGGTGGCGTACGGTGGGTGGTGGTGGCGGACGGTGGTGGGAGGAGTGGATGAGAGGGTGGCTTCAAAGGGATAAGAGTATGATTTTTTTGCGAAGATGTTTTAAGCAAGATTTCTTTGCTTTTCTTTTAAGATGAAAGAAGATAACTTAAGATCTGTTTTAAGAAAAAAAACAAACAGTCTTCAAGGGTAATGTCTGCGCGCGTGCAGACATTAGCTCCCTTGAAGATGTTTGAAGAAAAAACAAACACCCCCTTACACTCCATCCTTTATTCATTAGCTTGGAAGTTGAAAGACTAGCAGTTGGCAGTTGCAAATTAGGGCCCATGTTCATGCATGACTTTTATGAAATTCCATCTCAAGTTTGTACTTCCTACCGATTGGCTCTTTATTTTTAATAAATTCAATAAAACATTAAATAATACGTCAAAAGATGCATATGGTCGAACACATGTATATTGATATATATCATCTTAAAGTTTGATCGTTTTTATGACGTTCGTCTAAAAAATATATATTTTTTTTTACAGTTGGACCATTGTAATTTCTCAATTGTTGTCAATTTCATTCAATTTGCTAATGCCGTTAATTCCATCATTAACTCAAGGTTAAAACTATTGCGCATCTCATGGCTATTAGACCATTGAACTCTCCCTTCCACGCTTGGTTGTTGCTCAGCCTTAGTGGCGTGGTGTCCTACTAGAGTGGGTACGTGCTTCTGTTTCAAAGATTTCAAAGGTCTTGGGCGACACTTAAAAATGAGCCCTTAAAATAGTAAGCTATTGACATAAAAATTTATTAGTACAACTATAATTGTAAAATGGTGTTATAGTAACCAAATTGGAATTCATGTTTGGTTTTTATATTCATATAATAAATACCAAAATAGTGTCAGAGCTACCAGTTATCAAAGCCATTCCCATATAGGAAGTTGAGGTCTCATATTCGAAACCTGTTAGAAACTTTCTTTTTCGCAAGTCGACCAAAATTTAAACGGACTTGCAAGGATTTGACCTTGCGTCTCGTCCAAGATATACACTATGCCATTATGCTATGTTGACAATAATATTGATATACTCGGGTTTAGCTCAATATTATAAACTATTAATTGTTAAAATGTCATTGTCTATTCATAAATTGTATTAAGTAAAGTTTCATGATGTACAAGTGATCTTGCTTATTCTTCTTTACTTATTTACATTATTTCAAAGCTTGAATATGGAGGACTTTGCTATAAGCAACATATTAATTATGAAAATGTTTTTGACTGACGTAAATTTACTATTAATCAATTATACTTATTATTAAACTTTGGTTACAATACTATGAAGTATCCTTGAAGATGTGAGGTTTTGTGTACCAATACATCTTTTGTGTGACTAATAGAAGATGACAAATATATTTTGTGCGACTAAAACTACGTCTTTTGTATATGACCAGTTATAATTAACCGATGGTAGCTATCACAGGCGTCTTTTGTAACTAGGCAACATACGGCATATCAATTAACTTATATTGTCACTTAATAAAGTTGCCTTATTAACTAAATAGTGAAAAGGGATCACCAACATGTGTCAGAAAAACAAATAAGCTCGCGCGCCACAACGCGCGGTATAAAAACTAGTTATATATAATTAAGCATCGTATTCTTTTATTGGGCCCTCAAAAATTTTGGGACCTCAAAAATTTTGGGACCTATAGCCTCCCACCCCATACGCGCTTTGGGCTGGCTCTGGACGTTCGTCTGACCCAACTGAGCCTCTCACCCTTGTGACACTTGTACTTGTATACCCGATGGTCTTATATGGTTTATGACAGGGTTGACCATAAAGAATAGGTATGAAGGAAAAGGTGAATGATTGTGGCGGTGGTGTTGTGAAGTCGATTGCCGATTGTGACGGGTGGTGATTGTCGATTTTTTAGGTGGTGGCAATGCTGATTAGCAAAATAAGTAATTTCTAGCTTCCTAGTTGTTTTTTTGTTTTTTTTTTGGCTTGAGTTTACGAGAATATTTTTAACCAAAATAAATAGGAGTATATGACTTGTAATGAGCATTATAATTCTAGGTTGGAGTTCTAGATACATGTTACAAATAACTAAATATAAGATGTAGAAAAATACTGGTTGAATATTCTTTAATAATTGTTGGTTGAATTTCATTGGAGGACCTAGGTGTAAAAGAATAACTAGCAGACCAATTCGTACTCCTAACATTAATTCAGACCAATTCGTATAAAAGAACAAAATTTCAGACCAATTTACACTCCATCACTAGTTCATTATCTTCAAAAGTTGTAATTTAGGGGCCATGTGCATGCAAGACTTTTGTGAAATTCCATGTTAACTTCGTACTTCCCGGTTCCCTACCAATTGGGCAATTGAATAATACGCTAAATATGCGTATATATAGTTGAATACACGTAAATTGATATATAACATAATGATTTACACTATTACTCAAAGCATATAAAATATAGAGGGATATTCTTCAAAAAGTAATATTCATTAAAAGATTAATCAGTCATATATATTGAAATGTTATTGGCCTTATATTAAAATTAAAGAGATAAGAACTTATTTTGGTTAGATGGAGACATGGAGTCGACTATGGTCACCGATGATTCGAACTTCATTCTTTCCCTCATTTGTCTTATAAATTCCATACATCGATTGTTCAATTCTTCTCTTTCTTCAGCTTCTTTTGATTCCTCTATTTCATCTTCTTCAACAACTACAAGAAGGTGCTCATCATGATGATCTTCTTCTTGTTCTTTCATGCCGGGTACTTGTTCCATGACTTCATACGTGGCCACTGGTTGATTCTCTTTTGGTGAAGAAACGTAGGTCGAGCAGAAGTTGAATATTAGGAATACAAGGATTCCATTGCAAAGGAGGAACATGTAATGTCTCTCATTGTGATCGGTGAAATTGGTTAAATGGCGAGTATATAAACAGACGCATACGATGAAGATGAAGATAAAGACCGAGAAGATGTCGTTGAGTTTGAAGAGTTGTGTTTTTGGTGTTGATTGTAGTTTCTTCATATTTGCATAGGTGTGAAAGGAGATAGCAAGATGAATATATGAAGGATGATGATGGTTAGTGACAGGGGTGTTGGTCTTTATATATATAACTTCAAATATGTGCATGTTACAAAATTATCCTAGGCTGGCAAATGTAAACAGACTCACTCAGTTTTATTAAAAAAAAGTTAAATGGAATTACTAAAAAAGAAAATTACATTACTAAAATAAATGGAACTAAAAAGAATATTTGGATATTAAATTTCATTACTTGAAAAGAAATTTAAATTTCATTTAATTAGGAAAAGAACTACTCTGTGCAGTGAATAAACCCGCTTGTAAACAAATATAGTAAAACTAGCTTGTCAAGTTTATAATATAGTGGTCCATGTAGTAATATGGTTGTTAGGAACAAAGCGGTGCATGGAAGTAAAACAACACACATATACATACGATATACATGTATAAACGAAAATATAAACGACACAAGAATTTTTACATGGTTCGGTTCCAGTGAGGGAACCTACATTTACGTGCTGCAACTAGGTTTTCTTATTAGCTTAGAACCAAGATTACAATTACATGATGGATATATTTACTCCAGCCCGCCGTCCAAAGCAAATAACAATCTCAGTTATCCTGTCAGTAACATATCTACCAAACCTCCAGTTTCAAGAACAAGCTAAAACTTCAACAAAAGAAGTTCTCCAAGCCTCCAGTTCCCTAAGAACAAACTAAGATTTCTACCAATCCACCCTAGTTGCAGCGGCCCTTCTCATCAGTTACCTGAAAGGCTCATTGAAGCTCCTAAGAGCTCCAATCCGGTCATCATGACCTAACCATGGCAAAAACCTTCCAATGACTCATCCTCAATCTTAACCGACCCTCACTTTCTCACACTACCAGCTTCAGACTTCTAGATGATAAACACTCTCCAAATCAGTAGACTATATCAGAAGAGATTTTCACATTCGGATTCCCGGTCCTCCGAACCCAGTGTCCCTTTAGAAACGAACCTAGAACACATCACGTGCTCCCATTGTTACCAAAACCTGAACATGTTTAGACCTCTGAATACACTCAAGCTGACATCCATGTGGCTCTAGGCTTCATGTCTGCAAACCGAAACCCCTTAACTCTACCCAATTCAGCGAGCCAAGACCTTATAACTCGATAGTTGGTTCACTTCTTCCGATGATACAGAGACCGTATCTTCCAAAGTCTTTAACTAAAAAAATTCACCAATATATGAGTAACAAGAAATAAAGCATACAAAAATCTTGAACCCAAGAGTCTTCACTGCCATCATTGAGTCTCAATGCATCAACCCCAAATACATTTTCAGAAGCAGAATCCACCTTTTGACATTGACTCTTGAAATGTCCCCCCTCTATGCAGCCTACCAAGTCGACTATGCCCAACTCTCACTGTCTCTATTATCCCAACTCATGCCACACCAACACTTCATGAGATGAACCCCACTCGTACTTTCCTGGCAAATAACTTTACCCATCACAAGATCCCTATCCTCTCAAATGTTGTACCACTTATCACCACCGAACAAGATATAACTTCACAATTCCAAACAAACAAGAAGTAATAATCATAGTTCCAAACCAACTAACAGGCAAATGGTTATAACAACAATAGAACTTTCATGGAAAGCAAGCGGTACCAAGAGTTAGTGGCGGATCTAGACCATAATCTCAGGAACGTTAAAAAAATTACCATATTTCATACAATGTAAATGATTTTTTTACCGTATTTCAATAGTAACCGAATTTTTTTACGATATTTCATACAATGATTGCTAATAAGACTTTGTTGTGTCATCTTCCAAGTTCCCTAATTTTAGAAGGGACAAAATTTAAACCATAAATCTATAATCAATTTACACATAAACCCTAAATCCCTAATCAATTACAATTTACAATTTATATTATCTGAATATCCAATAAACAATAATCAATCATTCAATTTCTACCAATGGGGTGATATTCTATTGTCAAAGACAAAACCTTTAAAACACCTGGGTTTGGAGGGGAGGTCTTGAGTTCAAATCCTAAAGACAACAAAAATCAAAAGAAGTTCACTGTTAAAAAAATCATTTAATTGCCCATAAATAATTCCAAAATTAGCAATTTATATAAACAAATAAACAATTAAAATTTTAAGTAGAAGTAGAAGAATACCTAAATTGAACAAGTAGAATTCAAACCGTGGACGAGGGAGTGAGGGACTGAAGGAGCACCGACCGTTGGCTACTCGGCTACAGCATGCAGGGAGTTGGGGCAGTGTGGGGTGGAAGCCACCACTGAATGAAACTTTGTTTTGTTGAATGTTGATGTCCGACCTAAACCAAACGTTTAAGCATAAAGGAAAAACAAACAAATGGTTTTAACTAGTTTGTGCTTAAATTTGGTTAGTCCTTAATTTGGTTGGACTTTAAACAAATATGGGTAGCATTATACTTTTTCAGGGGTAGCGAAATATGAAAACGACTAAAATGAATAAATTTGTACTATCGGCAAAAAGTTGAGGGGTAGCATTAGGGCTGTCACTTTTAACCGAAACCCGAAACTTAACCCGTACTCGAACCCGAACTAGCCCGACCCGAAAAACCCGAACCCGAGAAAAGACTAACCCTAACCCGAACCGAAGTAATTAGGGTTGGTTCTCGGGCTTGATTTATAAATTTCGGGTCAACTCGAAAAATCCGAATAAACTTTCAGTTTTGAAATTAAATATATTTTTAGGTATAATAGGTTTAGTATTAGTCACTAAAGTTACCAAAATCTGAGCCTAATCGACTATTGTCATTCCAACTATTATGGATCAATTGTTTATTACTAATTTATGTTTTCCGTTTATTATTAATAGCAACAGTAATCGAACAACCAAATCACGTCAGATTGAAGACGTTTATGGTTCAAGTTAGTTACTTAGTTTTACTTTTCTTTTGAACTGTTTTATAACTTTATCAAGTTATACTTGTTTATTATTTGATTATTTGCGTTACGAGCAAAGAAGAATATGTTTTTTTTAATTTTAGCATTGAAGTTTTTTAAATTTTTTTGTTTTTTGTTTCATTTTCTAGGATATTCGAAACCCAATTAACCCAACCCAAAAAAACCCGAACCCGAATTACCCGAACTCTAAAAACCCGTGAGAGATTTGGGTTGGGTTTCGGGTTAAGATTTAAAACTTTGAAACCCGAAGAACCCGAACCAAAAAACCCGAAAAACGAACCTGAAGAACATCCCTAGGTAGCGGAGGCTACCCCTACTTATATACTAGGTCCACCATTGCCAAGAGTTCTATGACCATACACACGACCAGTTAAGGCAAACCCTAACCGAAAAACGAGCAATAGTTCACATGACTTGCCACTGACCTCTTTTTTCACTTATGTCGTCATTAGCACACCCGCCGGTTCTATTTTCTCCAGGTTTATTCTATATTAGTACCATATTCAAGTTCCCTTTAATAAACCAATCAACCAAAATCTAAACCTTCGAACATTCCGATCATAACCATCTCTGATGTGCAAAAAGTAGTTATATAAAAACACGTTAATCTAGACACTAAGTAATAAATTCTAGACTCTTAAACTTAACTAAACTACTAACCGGCAAGTGAACCGGTCGACTCTAGTATAGCTAAGTAAGTTCGGATATCGAACCCACGAGACTCTTTAAATTACGTTTACTAGCTAATTAGACTCAACTACAGACACGACTATTTATTTATTATTTGTTTAAGGGGGGTTTTACTAATAAACTAATTAAGGAAACTAAAGACGACTAAACTTAGAACTTGGACTTAATTCAGATGATGACAAACAACCGCATAGGCTAGAATCCCCTAAGTTTCAGTTATCAATTAACCGGGAAAATATTTAGTTATGGAACTGGGATCGTAAAATAGACGCTTAAGAGAGAACCCGAACAGGACCCCTGACCCTTCTCAAGAGACACCTATGGGTTTCTAATAAGTTTTAATACACACCAGTATTAAAAATCAAGTTTCATTACGGTCACCTAATTAGTTACAAACTAGTTACTTTATAGGAAATCCTACCTTACAGCGCGGAAATCAAAGGCAGTCTAATATATTCAATTGACTCGATAGACAAAGTTAATCAATCAAACCTAGATGGACTCCTTATGAAGAACTAAATCTAGCAATCCTAATCAACAAAGACCTACCAATAACCTAGCACCTTACAGCTATTTAGGTTAGCAGCACACTTAGGTTTATTTAATAAAATAATATTATTCCTATGATCTTATTCGAAATCAATCATAAAATAGTCAAAAACACAAAGTAGATGACCTAATAGCAACCTATCATATGACAAACAAAAATCAATGCAACTATGGAATAATAAAACTCAACAAACAACCATAAGCACACATTCGCATCAATTTAATATAATTAAACCTTTTACTAGTTCATAAAACCATAACAATAAATAAATCCCAAGTCAAAATCAAACATAAAAAAAGGTTCATCATAAGCCTAGTCAGTATATAAAGTTCAGCCTAGCATCATAAAATAAAACAAAACAATGAAAAACAAAATCATGGCGAAAACAAATAAGAATGGAAGATTAAAGGCGATAAAACCCGGAGTCTTCATTCTTGAATAATAAGCACTTCGCCGGTTGACTCGTAGCCTTCAAACCCTCGGAAATATCCTCTCTTGAGCTCCCAAATTCGTCCAAACGACCAGGGTATTCAGGTTCCGTATAAGGTTAAGTTTGGAGGTGTTTAAATAGGTATTCTGGGCCCAAAACAGGTAAAAATCGAAGTTTCTGGACTCTGATTGTCGTCGCGCCACGCAACGGGGAAGGTCGTGTTGGCCGCGCAACGCTCCAGGAAAGTGGGAGTGGCCGGTCTGACCGGTCTTGTTCAATTCTGATGCAGTCCAGTTCAATTATGATGCTCCGGTTCACCGGTTTGGCTTGTTTTAGCTCATTTTTCGCCCATTTTAACCACGTTAAACCTCTGAAACCTACATTATTCAAATATGTTAGTAATGTACAAATTCTAATAAAAACCGAATAAAAACTAACAAAATATTATATTAAATATACAAGAGATTTATATATATTTAGCATTATATCAATCTTGGTCTTCAGTTATAACAATAACAAGCAAGAACAAATCGGAAACAGTGAACATGTTGTTTTCGGGCAGAGTTTGGTTGTTATTGTAATTTTGGTGGAACATGTTGTCTTCAGGTAGCGCGTTCTGGTTTTGATTCATGTGTAGCTTTAAGTTATGGTTTTGATTCTGATCCTGGTCTTGGTTCTGTTTTTGGTTATGGCTTTCCATTTCTGACCCGCGGTGCTGATCTCGGTTCTGCCGAGCTACTTTCTTGATTTCTAGTTCGTAAATGAGCGGAGATTGTCTTCCGGAGTGGCGGGTATGAATAAACCTGTTACCTGCACAAATAACACACCCCGCGTAAAATGGGAAAATAAAAATAAAAATAAAACTAAAACTAAACTAAACTAAACTAAACTAGAATAAACAAAGAAATCAAATTACACTAAAACACTAAGCGCACTAACTCCCCGACAACGACACCACTTTGATGACCGTTGTTCGAGTCATGCAAAAACCTAATTAACCTAAGCAGATATGGTAAGTTATATATCGTATCCACCAGGAGTATATGGTCAGTGTAGCATGTAATCAATTTCTAATATTGTGAAGTAACAATAATGAGTGCTGATCACACTAGCAAGAGATTGGATTTAATATTAAACAAGTAAACTAAGCAAGTTCAATCACTAGACAAAGACATATCACACTCGGGTTCCAAACAAGTAAATATGCAGTATTATCATGTTTATTTAACAAATTAATTGACAAAGATCAAATCGGATTGATAAACAAGTTAAACCTTAGGCATCAACAATCGTTAACACACGGCACTGGTTACCAAACAGTCCCTGCCAGTTTGACTCAACTAAGGGCAGTTGTATACTTCATCATATTCAACTAATCCAAACAACCCTATAAGCAATTATCAAAACAACTGACAAACAAATCATTCCGATCGAAATAAAACTAAACCGACGGAGTGCACAGTAATATTAGACATCAATACTCATAGATTAATCAAAGACAATTACAAATCATTCGTTCTTAACACATAAGAAAACTGTAAAATACAATACTCTACATCCCAGTTATGATTCGAGAAGGTTAGTCGCGCCTTGACATCAAAGACCTTCAATTCCGATAACGTAGGCCATGCGGATGATCTATGGATGCTTCGGGAGGATGCAAATGGTCTTTTTCTACTCTGGAACTACTCAGGAATATGAATAATCATGACAGGGTCATCCAGCATGTTGTATAATAAGAAACCCTAACTTTCACGATTTTGGAACCCATCGCGATACTCGATGGGATCTTCCAGGTCCATCGCATTACACGATGGACCAAAAAGTTAGAAATCATTAAATTAAGTCCATCGCGATATGTGATGGACTATCTTCACACCCTACGCATAGCGCGACGGGTCTCCTCATCAGCATTCTTCATTTTATTGTCTCGTTTCGTGTGCTGAACATCCTGGGTCTTCATTCTGTGCACATACAGGTCCAAAATAGTTGCATTAATTACCTATGACCTGAAACATTACAAACACGTATGAAGTATCGAAGTCCACAAAATAAACAACTAAATATATACAATTACCAAACTAGAACATATACAAATTAACTAGCCATCATACAGCAAACACACAAAAAACTTTTCTTGTGACTTTCCTTCACGCACCCCAATTAGGTATATAGACCTCAATTTCTTTTTAGTTTTTCACTGGTATCGCTGGCAAAATGTAGGCACCAAGATTTCGGCCAAAACCAACCGGCAAAATTAGCCAACAATCTTGATCAAACGCCCAACCACAGAAACCCTGTTGTCAACCAAGAACCCGGCCACTCCTGATCACGATGCCTGCAATCAAAACCTTCCAGGTTACAACCTCAGCTACGACATTTTTTTTCATCTAGGAATTGAAACTGATTTCGACCTCGTGATTTATTTCACAGAGTTCGATCTGAACCCAAATCCATGATAAAAAAATCAAGAAATCCTCACGGCGATTAATTAAGGGAACACGAAACATAATCACTAACCAGATCCAAATCAAAACCTTAAGTCAACCGCTAATCTTGAACCATCGATCACTGATGAACACGAACTAGAAATCAACTCCGCGATTTCAATCTTTGAACCAAAATAAACAAAAACTGCGAACCGTTTTCCGTGCAACGAACTGTGTGTTCAACAAGCCAAAGCTCTGATACCACTTGTTAGGGAAAAAGTGGCGCACGAAAACGAAATTACACACATATTCACAAGGATAAACACACATTAACAAAAAAATAAATGACACAAGAATTTTTACGTGGTTCGTTCCCCGCGAGGGGACTTACATACACGGGCTGTAACTAGGTTTTCTTATTAGCTTAGAGCCAAGATTACAATTATATGATGAGATATATATAATAAACAAGATTAGGGTTAAACATAACTAAGAACCAAAACCGGGCCTCCTAATAAAACCGGCCTTAAGGCCTTCATAACCGAACAATGGTGTCTCATGCTGATATTTCTACGAACCTTCCGTTCTAATTTCCGGAGCCCAACAAAGACGTCATGACGTTATGCTTATCAACCTAGTATTATGTTTCTCGTGTATTGTGGGTTGGTCATTGGTGTTTGTGTCTAGATTTTGGTTTATTTGAATAGTTTTGTAGTTCTTTGTATTTCATGATTTTAGCAGTTTAATTTATTTTATCTATTTTGTTATATAAACTTTTATTAAATTTTGATGTAACACAAAGTGTATATCTTATTGCATTATATTATCCTCATATTTATGCCGAACTCCATGCAAATTCATTGTTTTAGGTACTTATTTGGGTTATTTGTGAATTTGCAGGTCCGGGCGCCCCGCCCGACAAAGAAAACATGGAAAGAGGGCGTTTCGAGGACAAAATACAGCATTCTGCCAGACCTGCACGCCCATGCCAGCCCATGCAGGGCCGTGAAACCCGGGAGTTTCACCAGTGCAACCCAGTGAAGGACCTCTTGCCGAGAAAATTCAAATTGGCACTCCCATGCCAGCCCGTGCCAGCCCATTCCAAAACAGAGAAACCTGACTTTTTGGTCAGATTAAAGTAAGGGGTTGACTTTCGAAATTTAGGCACGGCCATGCAAGCCCGTGCACATGCCCGTGCCAGACGTCCAGACAGCATAAATACACCTTCGTTATCTCCATTTTGAGTATGGAGCCTTAGGGGAATTCTCTGAATTTGCTGAAAAATTATTGTGTGTGTGCTAGAGAGAATTCAAGGCTTCCATCTTTGTGTGATCATCCTTTCAAGTTGCAATCATCATTAATCTTAAGTTGCAATCTTTTGTTCTTGACAATGATTTGTAAGATTACTTTGATTTTGATTGTTGTATCAAGCCTTATGGGCTAAATACTCTTGTTACTTAGATTATGTTGAAACTTTTGCGTATGTGATATTTATCTATGCATGATTTTTGGCAAGTTGGTGTTCTTCAAGTTTATGACATGTTCTTGAATAGAGTTTAATGGTTGAATGCTTGTTTTAATTCCTAGTCTTGTTAGTTTGATAGATGCTTAACCATAATATGTTGGAAAACTATGTGTTGAGTATTTGCTAATGAACTTAGTTTGTGTATGCATACTTTGTTTATATCACTAAGTTAGTAATGACTAGTGGAAATTAACTTGTTTATGAATTTTAACAAGTATGAAACCTATCACTTGATATTGGAAAATTGTATGGTGATAACATGATTCTTTGAGTTGGTTGACGTTTGCTAGAGATTAAGGCCATAATCCTTAGTTCATATTTTGCTAATTGAAAGATTCATGTGTTTAACTAGTGTTCTTGAACTTGTCTATTTTACGTGATTTTAGATGGTTAGTTTGTTGTTTTCATGCTAGCTTTCCTTTAATAATGAGATTAGGTAGTTTTGACGAACTTACTAATCTATGGTTATTATCTTGAAAAAAACCCATCATGATGTTTGTTGTTAGTATTCGGTTTCCATGATTGGAATTTGATATTGATGCTTGCTCATGATGTTTGCCATTGTCATTGTCATTTTGTCATTAAGTTTAAGTGGATGCATAGTCTAAGTTTTCTTGTTTGGATTGATTGTTAGTTATATTTTATTTGCTTTGTTATGTTACATGCTAGTTTAGTAATTTGAAAATCCATTTAGATTGTTTGTTCGGTTTAATTAATTACAAAGATTTAGTATCAAAAGTTAGTCGTGTCCATGGATTGACACTCGGTTCTTACCGATACTTTGCTACAAATGATAGGTACACTTGTCTTTCGTATGTGGCTTGGTTGTTGGTGAAAACCATTTTTAAAACCCGATTTGTGTGAAACTTTTATTCAAATTTTATATATATATATTCGCACACATCAAGTTTTTGGCGCCGTTGCCGGGGACACGGTGTTTTACTTTTGATAACGATATGGGTAATTGATTTGCCTTGTTGATATTTTTGCTCTATGCTATTTTAGTCTATTTCATTTTTATTTATCTTGTTTAATTTTATTTTAGTCATATTTTTAGGTAGTTTTTCGTGTCTTGTTTGTTTTCCGTTCCGCGTTTCTTTCGGGTGATGCATGTCCACCACACCCGGTCCTGAGCTTGTTTCCCCCTTTTCTGAACCCGAGCAACATCTTCGAGAAGGTTTAAGGAAGAGAGCACGTGAAATTGTCGAGGTCTTTGAAAACGAAGTTGTAGAGGGGGACGCAAATCCCGAGGAAGAAGAGATGGCGGACCCAAACAATCAAGGTCGCATGGATGACTTAGCCACACCGTCCCTCGATGGCTATGGCAGCGGTGTTAGGGAGCCGGAGATTACCGTGAGTTTCGAGATCAATTCGAGTATTATTCATATGGTCGAAAATTTCGTTTCTTTCCATGGCCTCTCGAACGAGGACCCTCACTCTCATGTTGCGCGTTTCCTTCGATTATGTGCGACATTCAAAATTCAGGGGTGTACGGAAGATGCCGTGAGACTCCGAATTTTTCCATTCTCACTTCGCAAGGCTGCCTTGGAGTGGTTAGAGGCACTCCCTTCCAGTTCCATCACCACTTGGAACCAATTGGTTGAGCAGTTTCTTCTTCAGTACTTTCCATTCGATAAAACTGCAAGATACCGAGCAAAAATCACTGGTTTTCGTGTTGATGATGATGAGTCACTTCATGCTGCATGGGAGAGGTTCAAAAGCTTGTTGAGAAAATGCCCTCATCACGGTTTGAGTTGCGGTCTTCAGTTTCGTACGTTCTTTGATGCCTTATCCGGAGCATAGAAGAAGGCCGTTGATCAAGTTGCGGGATGAGATTTTGGTAGGTGTACTCCCTACGAGGCGTTGGATGTCTTGGAGCGAGCTGAAAAGAAGAGTTTTGCATATAATCCGCCTCGTAGTATCCCTTCCACTAAGGGCACTCTTTATGTCGATTCTAATACCCTCGTTTCTGCTCAGTTAGAAGCCTTGACCAAATGATTTGACCAGATGCAAGCCGATCTGGCTAAGTCTAGCTCTCGTTGTGGGGTGTGTGATGGGAAACACCAGACCAGTCAGTGCCAGCAGGACATGGTGGTGGAGGAGGTTGACTTTGTAGGCCGCCAAAACAATGCCTACAACAACTCTTATAACCCGAGATGGAGAAATCACCCCAATTTCAGCTGGAAAGATAATGGTGGCACTCAAAATCAAAGTCAAAATCAAAAGCCACCGACCGAAATCCAAATTACCAGAATCAACCCCAAAACCAATCTTACCAGCAAAAGCCTCAGTTTCAGGGTTCCAGCAGTATTGGTCAGTCTAGTGGTGGGTCTAGTGTTGAAAATCTTTTGACTTAGCTTTTGGCTGAAACTGAGACCTCAAACAAACTGGCTGAACAGAGGAACCTGGAGATTGATGAGACTCTCCAGAGACACGATCTCGAGTTGAGGAATCAGAAAGCGTCCATTCAAACAATCGAAAATCAGGTTGGATAGATTGCTCAGCTCCTCTCTGCGAGACTATAAGGTAGCCTTCCGAGTAACACTGAGAGAAATCCGAATTCCGAGGCTAAGGCGATTACCCTGAGGAGTGGTAGATCCACCATTCCTGTTGATGCATCGGTTTCCACACCAAAACCGATTGTCGATGAGATCGAGACTGAGACTCTTGGTGAGGTGCACCCGAGGGTAACCCTAGAAAGTACTGCACAAACCAGTGAGCCAGTTAGGACTTATGTTCCTCCCATTCCATACCCAGGCCGTTTGAAGAAGCAAAAGATGGAAGAGCAGTACGGGAAATTCTTAGAGCTTTTTAAGCAGCTTCACATCAATCTTCTGTTTCTCGATGCATTGAAAGAGATGCCTAAGTATGCTAAGTTTCTGAAGGAGGTTCTCTCGAACAAGAAGAAATTAGAAGAGCTTTCTTGCGTGACTTTGAATGAGGAGTGTTCTGCGGTCCTTCAGAATAAATTGCCTAAACAAATGACCGACCCGGGCAGTTTTACCATTCCATGTTTGATCGGTATTTTGTCGGTTAGTAACGCTTTAGCCGACCTAGGTGCTAGCATAAACTTGATGCCTTATTTTGTTTTTGCAAAGCTAGACCTGGGTGAGCCTAAGTCTACTCGCATGCGTATTCAGCTTGCCGACCGCTCGGTGAAATACACGAGAGGTATAGTTGAGAATATGCTTATGAAAATCGACAAATTTGTATTTCAGGTTGACTTTGTGATCTTGGACATGGATGAGGATAAAATGCGCCACTTATCTTGGGTCGTCCTTTCTTATCCACTGCAAGAGCTCTCATTGATGTCTCACCGGCAGACTCACTCTTAGAGTTGGAAACGAGGAGGTAGCCTTTAATGTTGGGAGATCAATGCGCCATCCACATGATCATGATGACGTGCTCTACATTGATACTATCGACTCTTGCTTTTGCGAGCACATCAGGACACGTGTGAGTACTCTTTGGATACTCAGTTGTGCGCGTAACATTCGTTACTTTTCAAATCCGAAAACCCGTCGCATTTTAAACTTTCGTTTTTGTATCTCAAGTTTCATTTAATGTATTTAATATTCATTGATATTTATTGTATTCGTTAAACCAACCAGTTTTGCCATTTCATTATATTCGTGTATAACGTTCATCGTTAATATAATATTCATGATGACTTACGTTTATCGGTTGTTGGTTTTCAATTCATTTTGTCTAAATAACGAAATTCCGGTATTTAAAGTTTCCATTTAATGATCTTCGAAATAAACGGGTATAATATGTAGAATATCCAAGAAATTAAACTTTTATAGCATCATTAAAACTTTCCAAAGTTCAAGGTTTATTTAACAATTATACTTTAATTTATGATTTAATATTATATGAAAGTCCAAGGGTTAAAGCTGTATATATTTCAAATTATATTAAAATAAAATAATCCCAGCAGCACCCCCCCCCTCCTTCAACGTTTTTCCGGCCATTTGGATTCTGGCGAAGCTCCGGCAGGCGCACAAAATTCCGGCCGGTCACAAATCACCCCTAAACTCGCATAATATTTCAATTAACTGCTGTACTACCTATAGACCATAACGGCAAGACTTAATCATCACTTTAAAAGCGTTATAACGTCAAACAATGAACAATTGAACCCGTGTAAATCGGATATAACTGCCGGATCTTAAGCAAAATACAATAATGAACATTTAAGCCTAAACGCTCCAATCGAGCCTATAAATAGACCCTAAACCTTCATCTAAACTCGTCCCATACATCTTTTTTCACTAACATACTCTCTATAATGCTAACTTAATTCATCAAAGTTCGTCTCTGGCCAACCATGGTTCACCCTCATTCCTTAACATTTACAGGTAATATTTATATGCATTTTGATCGTGTTAGGCCGTAAATCAAAACCCCTAAACTAATTTGGACAAAAATAGAACGGATTAACAGGTTTAGATCCTAGGGTTTTCTTAAGGAAGATGAACTCTATGTTTAATATTTATAAAACATTTTCTATTTTTAAACCAATACATATTCTAGCTCAGTTGGTTTATCCTGTGTGTTGTGGTCATGAGGACCCGGGTTCGAACCCGGGTCACTGCATGTCTTTTGTTTATTTCTTTAAACCATTTATATTAATTAATATAAACCACATACATTTTTATAAATCATTTTTAACCACTTAAAAATCAATTATAAACTTATATTTATCACTTTTTCACCCAAGAACCGATTTTCGTTCCCGTTAATATTGATTGTTAACTTTCGCTTCGTTAGCTATATAAAGTCCATCCTGTTATTACTTATAATACACTAAAATAAGTTGTTTTCAAGATAAAATACCCTCATGCTCGTGCCTAGTAAATATAATAAAACTCATTTATTAATAAAAAAACCATTAGTTAAAATAACATATAAATAATATTATAATTTCTTTTCGTTAAACCTTAGGAGTTAACTTTAAAGTTCGTTAGCTTACACTTTCTTCATCCCAATCCGTTAGACTTATAATTCGTTAGTTCTAATTTTACTTCGTTAACCTTAACCCATTAGAATTATAACATGCTAGCTTTAAATTTGTTAACTATATGATTCATTTCATTTATAATCCGTTAACTATAATTCAATAAATTAGTTATAATTGCCCAAGATAAATTTTTCATTTAAAATTCGTACATTGTAATATAGTAACTCTCTTATTAGTGTTAAAGGTATTATATATATATATATATATATATATATATATATATATATATATATATATATAAACCGTTAAAATTTCCATGAAAACTTAGAATAATATTAAAATAATACACGCTTTAAACTAATAAATCGCGACATCTTTAAAACTAAATAATTAACTCATTTAATCCCGTTAATTAATCCTTAAATATTTGTATTTATTCTATTTATAGTTCGAGAAGTTCAATCGTTCGGATTCTTTAACGCATTTTTCGGTTGCTTCGGTTTCGTTATTGTGCTTTCGGTTTATATTTCAAGTCATCTTCGATTTCGAGGTGAGTTTCTCACACCCCCTTTTTAACGCTTTTACTTTTGGGGGTAGCATACATATCCTATTAAACGCAAATCGATTTTATACTCAGCTATTAAACTGCAATTCATATCGTGGACTTGTGGGTTATATGTGCTTACTTGATTATGTGCTCAACAAGTGGTTGCCTCAATAAGTATGATCATACGCCCCCCTTTGCACTCATAACCATTTTATTATGTGTGGAAAAGGAACCCCCGATCCGAGTACGTTGGCTGTGGCCAACTAGAAAGGACATTGCATGCGAAGTAGAAGTTTCATGGAATTGCAGGGTTTTTATGTAATTATTCAAACTTGTGGGAACTCACTAACTATTAAGTTAGTTGACCGTATTTTATATATATGTTACATATACAAACATTAGAGGATGATACTTGGAGAAGACATTAGACTTAGGTTATTGAAACAAATGGACAAAATGTTTAGTTGTATTTATATTTTCTTGTATTTCTTGTTTACGAACTTGTGTATGTGATGTTTAAACCAATTAATGATAATATTGTCACTTAATAGCGTCACATGTGTTTTGAACAATCTGTACGTCACATTCGGGCGTTTCTGCTTTAGCCGGGGTGTTACATTGCGTTTGAGAGGTTTCTAACTTGGTCTGTGGGCCTCTGTTTGAGGAGTTGGTCTGCGGTGTGGACCACGAGCCTCCTGAGTGCTTAGGGAGGATTGAGGATGTTGATCGTGTTGCCGAGCCTAAGGAAAAACCTTCTGTTGTGGATCCACCATCTATCGAACTTAAGGAACTCCCGTCCCATTTGGAGTATGCCTTTTTGGAGGGTGAGTCCCGCTTCCCAGTTATCATTTCTACGAGTTTTTCTAGTGAGGAGAAGTTGAAGTTGCTCACGGTTCTGAAGAGGCATAAGCACGCGATCGCCTGGAAGATCATGGATATAAAAGGGATTAGTCTATTCTTTTGTACCCATAAGATCTTGATGGAGGAGGAGTTCAAACCCGTGGTGCAGCACCAACGGCGTCTCAACCCTAATATGCAAGACGTTGTGAAGAAAGAGGTCGTTAAGCTACTCGATGCTGGATTGAATTATCCGATCTCTGATTCCCCATGGGTGAGCCCGGTGCAGGTCGTCCCGAAAAAGGGCGGTATGACGGTTGTTGTGAATGAGAAAACGAACTGATTCCTACGTGTATCGTCACAGGATGGAGAGTTTGCATTGATTACCGCTAGCTCAATGACGCTAAGAGGAAAGATCATTTACCACTCCCCTTTATTGACCAGATGTTGGAGCGACTGTCGGGAAAGATGTACTATTGCTTTCTTGACGGCTTCTCGGGATACTTTCAGATCCCCATCTCTCCTGAGGATCAGGAGAAGATGACATTCACATGTCCCTATGGCACATTCGCCTACCGTCGGATGCCCTTTGGACTGTGTAATGCCCCAGCCACGTTTCAGAGATACATGGTGGCGATTTTTCAAGATATAACGAGGACTCCATGAAGGTTTTCATGGACGATTTTTCTGTCTTCGGGAGTTCGTTTGATCATTGTTTGAGAAATTTGGAGAGAATGTTGGCTCGATGTGAGGAGGCCAACCTTGTGCTTAATTGGGAGAAATGCCACTTCATGGTGAAGAAGGGCATTGTTTTAGGGCATAAGATTTCACAAGTGTTGATCGAGCCAAAATAAATACCATTTCGAAGCTTCCGCCACCGAATTCGGTGAAGTCTATTAGGAGTTTTATCGGTCACGCGGGATTCTATCGGAGATTCATAAAGGACTTTTCCCAAATCACCCACCCGATGACGAAACTCCTTGAGAAAGATGCCCCATTTGTTTTCTCCTCCAAATGTCTTCGGGCGTTCGAGCTGTTGAAGGAGAAATTGGTGAATGCCCCTATCATGGTTGCCCCCGATTGGTCCTTAACTTTCGAGTTGATGTGTGATGCGAGTGACTTTGCAGTCGGGGCGGTCTTAGGTCAAAGGCGGGATAAGCACTTTCACCCGATTTATTATGCGAGTAGAACACTGAATGATGCACAGGAGTACTACACGACCACTGAAAAAGAGCTTCTTTCTGTTGTCTTCGCATTCGATAAATTTCGGTCTTATCTTGTCTTTTCCATGACCACTGTGTTCACGGATCATGCAGCCCTTCGCTATCTTTTCAGTAAACAAGATGCGAAGCCGAGACTTATTCGATGGATTTTATTGCTGCAGGAGTTTGACATTGAGATTCGTGATAAAAAGGGTGCTGAGAATGTCGTGGCCGACCATCTCTCCTGTTTTGAGTACTCAGCTTCATCGGAACATGTGGGGGTCCACATAAATGACAATTTCTCCCATGAGTTCCTCATGGATATCGAGACACGGGATGAGGATTATCCTTGGTTCGCTGACATTGAGAATTTTCTTGCTAGCGGGATCGTGCTTAAGAGTCTTACTCACCAGAAAAACAAGAAATTCTTTTCTGATGTTAAGCATTATTTTTGGGAGGATCCTTACTTGTTTCGTGTTGGTGCCGATCAGCTCATGCGTAGGTGTGTGTGTGTATGGTGATGAGGCTTGAAAGATCTTGAAACACTGCCACGAGGGCCCGGCCGGAGGACACCATGGAGCCACATCCACGGCGAAGAAGGTCTTTGACGCCGGTTTTTTCTGGACAACCATCTTCCGTGATGCTCATGACATGGTGCAGTCTTGTGATGCTTGCTAGAGGACGAGCAACATCTCATCACGAGACGAGATGCCCCAGCGACCGATTCAGGTTTGCGTGGTTTTCGATGTGTGGGGCATCGACTCATGGGACCTTTCCTGACTTCTTTCAGCCACTGTTACATTCTGGTAACTGTTGATTATGTTTTCAAAATGGCCCGAGGCGCAAACCTTGCCCACAAATGATGCTAGGTCGGTGGTGAAATTTTTGAAGAAGTTGTTCTCCCGCTTTGGTGCCCCCAAAGCATTGATTAGTGACCGACAGACATATTTCTGTAATACCTAGTTGGAAAAGGCATTGTCCCGGTATGGTGTCCATCATCATTTCTCTACATATATCACCAGCAGACGAGTGGGCAGGTCGAGGTCACGAATCAGGGCATCAAGAGGATTCTGGAGAAAAAGGTTAGTCAAAACCGTAAGGATTGGTCCGAGAAATTGGATGTCGCACTGTGGGCTTTCCGTACCGCCTACAAAACACCGATTGGGACGACACTGTTTAAATTGGTGTACGAAAAAGCGTGTCATCTCCATGTTAAACTCGAGCATAAGGCATATTGGGCATTGAAAAGTGAGAATCTTGATCTTGCATGCGCGGGTAAAAACAGGTTTGCTCAGTTGCATGAGCTTGAGGAGTTGAGGGATCAAGCTTATGAGAATTTGAGAATTTACAAGGAGAGGACCAAAAAGCTTCACGACGCCCGGTTGAATGACCACAAACAATTCCAAGTGGGCGATCGTGTTTTGCTTTATAATTATCGCCTTCGTTTATTCCCCGGGAAATTGAAATCCCGATGGTCCGGCCCCTTTAGTGTGTGACAGGTGTTTGACTACGGTACCGTTGAGATTGCCCATGAGGATGGATGCATCTTTAAGGTGAATAGTCACCGTTTGAAACACTATTTGGGTGAGCCGGATGAGACAGTGTTGGAGGTTGTTGACCTCCACCCCATGGACTAAGTGTGGGGAGTGTGAGTCTAGCTATCGACTCTGTCAAAATTTAGCATGTTTAGGAACTTTGTAGATTTTTTGCGTGTTTGTTTTGTTCTTAGTTGTTTTAGAAGAGTTATTCTTACCTTTGTTCCTTTTTGGATTCCGTTCTTTGAGCGAGAGATTTTGGGTTAGGGCTCATAATGGTCAAAACGGGAACCATTTTGGTGTTTAGAGTGGGGTAGGGTGCTGCCAAGTTGACAAAATGGAAATTGGTGGCTCAAACGAAGACGCACGGTCACCTGCACGGGCTCGCACGGCCGTGCCAGTCACCTCGGGAACCGTGCATCAGGTTTTTAAGCAGATTTTTATACCCACCTACCCCAATTCTCATCCATTCCACTATCCCAAACGGCCGATCCTGACCCCCTAACCCCCGAATCTCGTATTTCTTTCCGGATTTTAACACTAAAGGTGCGTTTAATCTTCATTTCCATCTTCCCTTTCCTTGTTCTAGTAGATTTTAGGGTTTGTTCTTGAGGAATTGGGGCTTTTTCAATCCTATCACTTTTGGGTCGGATTTGCCCTAATTTCTTGTTGTAGTGGTTAGTTTTAGGGTTGTATTTGACTATTCTGGGGTTGATTGCGTTGATTTTGGTCGATTTGGTTGTATTTCGGAAACAACCCGGCGCCTTCACTGCTTTTGCTACAGTGGCACAGCCGCCGGCACGGGCCCGCACGGCCGTGCGTGGTCGTTTTTTTCTGACCAGAGCATCGCCAATCAAACAGATTGTTTTCTGAAGCCCCCTGCATGGTCCTGTCGGTCCACATTGCCTTGCACTGCTTCTGGCATGACAATGCCAAATAGTCGATCGACCCGTTTTCGTTTCCTTTTGTTGAGTTGTGCTGATTCATTCTCTTGTTTGTTAGATGTCAAGCCGCAGGCATCCAATTTGCAAGTTTGCGGGGAGTAGCGGAAAGGGCCGCGACGCCCATCGACGGCTCAGTGAGTTGTGGCCTAGAAGAAACGAGTTCGTTATGGGACGTGTTCCATGTTATGAGAGACTCAAGCACATCAATCAGCGTGAGCGTTTCGATGCTTTGCTCACTGAGCCATGGCGGCGTCTTTTCGCCATCCAGAGACCATTCTACCTCGAGCTCACCCTTGAGTTTCTAGCTTCCTTTTTTATGTACCCATTGATCAACGACCCCCACGACAATAGTTGCGGGGTTCGTTTCAGGTTGGGGGTAAGTGGTACCTCTGGTCCCTTGCCACCCTCGCCAGCACTTTGGGATTATACACGGATGAGGAGATATAAACAGAGTTGTTCGATGGCCTGCAAGATTTTCCGAGCACCGAGGAGAGACAAGCATTCTGGAGTCGGGTTACTGGTTTGCAGCATGATGGCCAGACCTCGAAGGCCACTCTACTACTAGACCCGCTTCACCGCCTCCTGCACCACATTATATTATACTGCATTTGAGGCCACGGTAATAGCGTGGGTAACGTCGTGACCCGGGACCTCTTTCACTTGTATTGTATCATTGATGGTCACAACTGTAACCTAGGGTTTAGTGTAGCGGAGTGTTTCAGTCGGGCGGGTGGCTCAACATCGGGTAGCTCCATCTGCGCATGTATGCTCATCACTGAGCTGGCCCACCAGTTAGGAGTAATGGATCCGCCGGCTGCTGCCCGATTGACACGTATGGGTGAGGGGATTCTGGTGAGTATTGCTCAGCTCCGTTCGATGAGGATTGTGAGGACGGTCTGGAACCAAACTCGGTTGATCGATAGGCAGGGCCGCATTTGGGATACACTGCACCCGCCCGAGGACGAGCACATGCAGGATCAGGACCAGCCACCACCGCAGCAGCCTAAGGACCCGAAGCCGCTTGATTACGAGCGTTTATGTCAGAGGTTTGATCAATTCAGCCTCAACCAAGAGCAGTTCCAGGTCACACAGCAGCAGCTCAGGGCGGAACAGATCGATTAGCGGGGCCTGATTGACTATACTGCTGACTTCACCCGCCGGGGCTTCGAGTGGGTTTATGTATACGATCAGGCCCATGCGGCACATAGCAGTTTCACGGTTCCCGCTGCACCTTCGTGGTCCTACGGCTCATCTTCATCGAGTCATTTTGCGGGCGAGTAGCCTATGCCCTTTACTGCTCAGTTCTCCCAGCTTGGTCCTTCCGTTGGTCCGTTGGTTGACCCCCTTCCGAGCTCCCTCATGCAGCTTGGCCAGTTCACGGTTCGCGACCCCTATACCATGGCAGATCCGTACAGCTCCGACTTGTTCGCAAATCAGGATGTGGGTCCGTCTGGCTCGGTGTTTGATAACCTTGAGGATTAGCACTTTATTTCGTTGTTTTTATTTTAGGAATTGTGTGACTTTATTTTTATCTTGTACTTGTAGACAGTTTTACTTTCTTGTGGACTTGGGTTGATGTTGGATGTTATTTGATGGATGGTATATAATGGATTATGTGTGTCTTGTGTTGTTTGGTGTGGTTTGTTTTGTCTTGCTTTATCCTTGCAGGTGGATCTTTATTTGCACAGTCGGTGTTGCCGGGTCTTCACTGTTGACCCTTCCAGGTCTCTTGTCTAGTGCCCTTGCAGTTTTCAGGGGAGTTTTCTATTCTCTCTTTTGCATTTACTTTTATAGTTTTTTGTTGTGCAACGAGGGCGTTGCACAATTCAAGTGTGGGGAGGGGAGTTTGTGAACTTTGTTTGTCCAAAATTAAATTTTTCGCAAAACTCCTAATATTTTTAGCAAATAATAACCACTAAGCAATTTTGATTCACTTTTAATTATTTTGTTAAAGCATAAATCTTTAAGGCATTCAAGCCGAAAATTTTTAAAAAGACATACCTTTAAGCATGACAAACATATTTACATTCTTACCTTACAAAAGTTACCCATTCCGCCAGTTTCCATGAGTTGGCCTTATCATTATTTTTCTCATGTTTTTACGGGCAATTGAGTGAGCCGGGTGATTATTGTAAGGTAGAACTTGTTTTTGGGATTGCATTTCAAAACCATATACATATACATGGCATAAACCATTGAGGAAATTAGGATAAACCCCATGTCTAGCCATTTTCCACTTATATTTTCCTTACCCACATTATCCGGTTAGTAGCCCACGTTTAGCCTTCCCGTGTTTTTATATTTCGCCCTATTTTTATCGCCACTTAGCCATATAGCCTTTTATTTTTTCACCCATTTTTGGTTAGAATCCGGTTCGGCTAAGTTAGTTAGTTTAGAATCCGGTTTAGCCATATAGCCTTTTATTTCATTTGTGTTGTATTTTATTCACTTGGGAACCTTGGAAGCACAATGCTATCTCCCAAAGTGAAAAGTTTGTATGTAAAGTTTATGATTTTGCCAAAAAAAAAAATCCTTATAAGAAAAGAAGAGAAAAATAAGAAGTTAGTTCATCATATATTATGTGAAACATGATTTCAAAGAGCAATTTTGGTTTGACTAGCTCTCGGCCCGTTTAAACCATTTGGTTTAGTTAGTTAGATTTTGTTTTATTGCTAACTTAGTTCCGGATTTTCTAGCCGTTTAGCCACTTTTCCCAAAAATACCTCACCCTGACCCTAAGCCAAATTACAACCCTCAAGTATTCGTGTTTTATGCCATGTATGTGTCGGTTTGATTTGACCCTTAAACAAGCCTATGCCTTGCTTAATCATCGTCTTGGCATCGAGTGTTCTCAACATGCACTATTACAGGCATGATCACTAAATATAGCGAGTGTATGAGTGAACATTGTGAGGTTTGCAAGGAGGGAATGTGATGACAAGTTGTAATGTTCTCTAGATTATGTCTTCATTCTTATTAGGCTTGTTTGGACATATATACAATGCTTGCTTGATCTATTAAAGATTTGAATGATTATTGTTTGCGGGTTATTATTGCTATTTTAGATTTTGTTTCATTTGCTTGAGGACAAGCAAAGTTCAAGTGTGGGGATTTTTGATGTGACACAACGTGTACATCTTATTGCATTAAACTATCCTCATATTTATGCCGAACTCCATGCAAATTCATTGTCTTAGGTACTTATTTGAGTTATTTGTGAATTTGCAAGCCCGGGCGTCCGCCCGACAAAGAAAACATGAAAAAAGGGCGTTTCGGGGACAAAATACAGCATTCTGCTAGACCTGCACGCCCATGCCAGCCCGTGCAGGCCCGTGCAACCCGAGAGTTTCACCAGTGCAAGCCAGGGCAGGACCTGTTGCCGAGAAAATTCAAATTGGCACGCCCATTCCAGCCCGTGCCAGAACAGAGAAACCTGACTTTTGTTCAGATTAAAGCAAGGGGTTGACTTTCCATATATAGGCACGGCTATGCAAGCCCGTGCACATGCACGTGCCAGTCGTCCAAACAGCATAAATACACCTTCATTATCTCCATTTTGAGTGTGGAGCCTTAGGGGAATTCTCTGAATTTGTTGGAAAATTATTGTGTGTGTGTTAGAAAGAATTCAAGGTTTCCATCTTTGTGTGATCATCCTTTTAAGTTGCAATCATCATTCATCTTAAGTTGCAATCTTTTGTTCCTGACAATGATTTGTAAGATTATTTTGATTTTGATTGTTGTATCAAGCCTTATGGGCTAAATACTCTTGTTACTTAGATTATGTTGAAAATTTTGCTTATGTGATATTTATCTATGCATGATTTTGGCAAGTTGGTGTTTTTCAAGTTTATGGCATGTTCTTGAATAGAGTTTAATGGTTGAATGCTTGTTTTAATTCATAGTCTTGTTAGTTTGATAGATGCTTAACCATAATATGTTGGAAAACTATGTGTTGAGTATTTGTTTATGAACTTAGTTTGTGTATGCATACTTTGTTTATATCACTAAGTTAGTAATGACTAGTGGAAATTAAGTTGTTTATGAATTTTAACAAGCATGAAACCTATCACTTGATATTGGAAAATTGTATGGGGATAACATGATTCTTTGAGTTGGTTGATGTTTGCTAGAGATTAAGGCCATAATCCTTAGTTCATATTTTGCTAATTGAAAGATTCATGTGTTTAACTAGTGTTCTTGAACTTGTCTATTTTAGGTGATTTTAGGTGGTTAGTTTGTTGTTTTCATGCTAGCTTTCCTTTAATTATGAGATTAGGTAGTTTTGACGAACTTACTAATCTATGGTTATTATCTTGAAAAACACCCATCATGATGTTTGTTGTTAATATTAGGTTGCCTTGATTGGAATTTGATATTGATGCTTGCTCATGATGTTTGCTATTGTCATTGTCATTTTGTCACTAAGTTTAAGTGTATGCATAGTCCAAGTAGCCTTGTTTGGATTGATTGTTAGTTATATTTTATTTTCTTTGTTATTGTTACATGCTAGTTTAGTAATTTGAAAATCCATTTAGATTGCTTGTTTGGTTTAATTAATTACAAAGATATAGTATCAAAAGTTAGCCGTGTCCATGGATTGACATTCGGTTCTTACCGATACTTTGCTACAAACGATAGGTACACTTGTCTTTCGTGTGTGGTTTGGTTGTTGGTGAAAACCATTTTTAAAACCCGATTTGTGTGAACATTTTATTCAAATTATATATATATTCGCATACGTCAAATTTTCAAATCATTTGATACTTTACCGGTGTTTGAACCTTATTACGTGTGTGTGTGCGCGCGCGCGTGTGCGTACGTGCGTGTGTGTGTGTGTTTAACACTAAGTTCTACTTGACTCGTCAACTTACTTAAGCTAGATAGTGAAGCTTGGAGATGTGCATGTTTAATAAATGAGCCTGTTAATGTCGGCTAGATTTATGGACCTGATAAAAAGTCAAAGCATAGAATTAAGGCAGGTTTCAACATAGGGTTGTCAAAACTGCTCATTTGATTTCGGTTTTGTTTTGTGTACAAGCTGATTGGCTCGGTTCAGTTTTCAAACGAGCCGAACACAAGCAAAGATACGCTTGCTAGCATGGCTCAGTATGTTTTAATTTATTTGTTTATGTATTGAATTATATACAAAGTTAAAAGTTACAAATTATATTGTCCACTATCCATTTTTTCTCTTATAAATTAGCCTAGTACTATAACAATACTAGCCGCCATCTAAATGTTCAAGCTCTAAAAAACAAAATCTTAATTCTATTAAACTCGTTTCTTATCTAATCTCCAGTTCTCTGCGAGAAAACAACTCTACTTTGACGCTTGAGTCTCACTTAGGGATGCCCAAATTATTTAATGCTCGAAAACCACTTGGGTGGTCAATTAAAAAAATACATACTTAAAACAAATCTGCATTACAATATGGTATTGGGTAGAAACCAAAACTGTGTTGTCGTTGAAGCTGGGTTCCGAATTCATCCAATAATATTGTGTCATGCAAAGCTGACTGGACACTCGCTGAAACCACTACTGAAGCCGCCTAAGCCTGTTGTAGTCCAGGCGAGCGATGGCTTCAGCGAATTATCTGATTTATTTGTTTATTTAATTTTTTTTCTAAATTTGGAAACTAATAACTAATATTACATTAAAATAAAAAATATTAACAAATAATAGTAGTAGTCTAGTACAAGATCATCGGGATGTCTAGCCCATAAATGTTCGACCAACTCATGACGAAGGTTTCCGTGGACCTCGCGGTTCTTGAGAGATAAGACGTTTTGGTGTTTGTCATCATCGGTTATTGTCAATTCAGGTCGTGAGACATCACCTTGGTAGTTTTTACAAATAGTCATACCTTGGTCCTCAAGAACCATGTTATGTAGAATTATAAAAGTGAAGACGACATCCATTATTTTCTCCCTTGGCTAAAACCGTAGTGGCCTCGAAATCAAATGAAAAATTTTCTTTATAACTTCAAACGCCTTTTAATATCTTTACGTGCTGATTCTTGCTTCTTCTTAAAGTACTTCTGTTTGTCTTCAATTGGAGATGCATACGCTTAAACAAGCGTCGACCATTCGTTGTAAATCCCATAAACCAGGTAGTAGTCATGCTTGAATTGAATCCCGTTCGCATAAAATGATTGAGCTGGCTCAAACCCATCAATAATGTCATCGAATATAGGTGACTGTCCAATAACATTTATGCTGTTATTTGACCCGACAACACCAAAAAATGCATGCCATAACCAAAGATCATGGGAGGCCGCCGCCTCAAGTATAATACTAGGGCCGAGGTAATCACCCCGGTGGAACTGTCCTCGCCAGGTCGTAGGACACATATCCCATCCAACATGCGTATAATCGGTGCTACCGAGCATTCCGGGGAAACCATGTTTTTCACAGTGCACCTCGTATATGCGTTGGATATCATACAAAGTTGGTTTACGCAAATATCTCCGTGAGTAAATTGATACGATCCCTCTGTATAAACATTGTCAAGTAAACCCTCGGACAATATATAAAATATAACGAAACGAAACATATATGTATATATGTATACCTTGACCAAAAAAATGAAGTGAGTCTCGCGAAACTTTTTCAGACATTTCTAGGTATTCATCCATTGCGTCTGACAAAATTCTATATGCTAGTTGACGAATAGCAGCTGTACATTTTTGGATGGTCGTGAACCCAGTCTACGCCTTGCATTTTCTCTTTGTTGAAAAAAAATGATACCAATCCGACAAGTCATTTGATAAACGCATGAATAGTTGTCTACTCATGCAAAACAACGCCTAAAATGTTCTTCGTCATAATGGGGATCGGGGCTAAAATAATGACGTACCAAAGTTTCATTAGCGCCTACTCGATCACGACGAAGAGGTGGTTTTCTTGTAAGTCTTTGCCGTCCTTGAAACCGTTCAGCCAACAGGTTAACTGTTATTCTCCTGGCTTCAAAAATAAGGTTGTCTTCCTTCGAAGAGTCGGACAAAGAAAAGGAATTCCATTGCATTTTTGGTTTGTAATTGAGTGTATTGGAGATAATGAGTAAAATGGGTGGGTATTTTTTTGTAGGTTTTTAAGTGTGTGGGGGTGTTTATATAGGTAATTATAGAAAGGAAAAAAAAAACCATTAATCCAACGATCAAATCCAAATCCCAACACATTCCCTCCCAACGGTCACTTTAGCCCATGCCACCACAATCACGCCGCCTCGCTCACGATGCCACTTGCGGCAGCCTGTTTTGGTGCACGCCACCTGGTGAAGTTGCTAGTCGCAAGACCGCAACGCACAGTCTAAAATATGTGATTTAAGGCTTTCAAATTTAAAATGTGGTTATACATTCTAAAAATTGGGTAAAAAATGTAATTTAGAGTTATGAATCTTTAACTATAGATTGGAGGGGTACGTCAAGCAAAGGCAGTAGTGCAACACATAGGCAGCACGAAAAGACACTAATAGCAAGCTATTGTTATGGGCCTTTCCTCATAAAAAATAAGATTGATATCGAGTGAGCCAATGACCCACGTATCAAATATTAAATTGATAAGAAGAAATACTACACTTGATCTTAGCCAAAAGGCCGAAAAAGGTATGGATTCTCCTTCCCTGTGCCGCTGATTATATAGACTTTGTCTTCCTTTTTATTTCTTCACTCAGCCAGTGTGGGATGATGAATCACTTTGCTCTTTGTGTTTGTAACTCTCATAACTTACTACCATATATTAAGCGATTAATATCTAAATAAAATGCTTCACGAGCCTGCAGTAAGTTTAAAATGCCATGTATGAGCTAATATCATTTGTAATTAAGAAACTCAACTGCAAGTAAGTTTAAAACGTCAGTGATTCATAGTAACCATTTGTTCTAAGTTTCGGAGTTATGATGAATCATGAGTCCTGCAGGTGATCTTGAGAGGTGAAATTGTGTTATTGATTTGTAATACATTTGGTGTTTGGGTGTACATAAGTTGCATTTGACTAAAGTTGCGTGTATTTTTATGGTTCAAATGTGAAAGTGTATATGTTTTGTTTTATGGTTTAGATTGCGAAAGGTGCGGTGGTGGTTGGTGGTTCTTATAAGTAGGTTTTGGTGTTTGTAAGTGGCAGTCCAAGAATAAGACATAAGAGGGTACAATTAGGACTGTTTAAAGGGTAAGGCCTAACCCTTTTACCTAATACTCTATCCAGACTTTTTACCTTTTTAGGAAGATATGTGGACCCGAGACCCTACCCTTTAAACAATAAAAGGGTCGGGTATAAATAAGGGTTTCAATGGTCCAACCCTTTATCCTTTTAATGCAGTAATCGCATCTCCTTTTCTACATTTACTAGTTGCATATCTCATATATGACTTTAATATACGAATCTTAGAACAATTATACTTTCATTTAATAATATAGTAAAGTCTAACTTCGAAAGTTTATCAACTATTTGAATCGATGCAAATAATATTCACATTCACAAATTACATGTAGAGAGCATTTAAGTGTTCACAAATTACATGTAGAGAACATTTAAGTGAATTCCCATATATATGTTTCCAATCAGTAGTATGACCATTTAGTTTCATTTTTCTTAGTAGTTAGGAAATTAATTTCATATTAATCGCGAATCTGATGTATATTCATTTAGAAACTACTAAACGGGTCAAAAGTTTGAAAAATGGTCGGACCCTTGAAACCCTTTTACCATTTAAGGCGAAATTTAAATATACGTTATCCGACCCATATTATCTATTTGGGTCTAATTAAGGGTTTTACGAGTCAGGTAACCGGGTTTCAAGGGTCCGACCCTTATCTTGCTCACCCTAGGTTCGATAAACTAGTTGTGCTATGAATTTTTGGTATTATGAGTCTTTGTTATAAATACACGCATAAAAGAAATTAACTCCTCCTTTGTAGAAGGATGTTTAGACTCTGATCCAAAACAATTAAACAAAGGTGAAGAAAATGATCGCAAGTATTTCTAATGGGACCGAAACTAGATCTATTGTTTCTTTATAAACTAAAAAAAAAGTTATTGTTGAATATATTGTTTTGAAGTATTTTATGTTTTGGTAACTTACTAACTTGCGTGGTAAAGAGTATTTCACTATATTGTCCAAGAAGATATTGTTGAAGATGGTAACAAACTAGGCACTTCTATCTCTTGGAACGGAACAATGTTCTGAGAGTACTCTTCTCTTGTTTTTTGAACTATGTTTATTATTCTTCAAAAAAAATATTTCAAGATTCAAGAAGGCATGTAGAAGTTTTATCAGGAACAAGTTTTAACTATTTTCCATTTCATGCTTTTACCAAACCTACTATTTAAGCATTGATATATCATTCTATCTTAGATTCATTTTCGACATACTTTAGCTCGTTGCAAAGCTCTCAACAAAATAACGCAGGCCCATATTAGTCATCGAAAATCACAATTTCAGCTAGTTTTTCTAACAACGTATCTGGATCTTGATAACTTATAACTAGCAGTTAACTTTTTGGAAGGAAACTTCTTTGTATAGGATGGATCATGGTTTTCTACTTGTCTTTAGAGAATATCACACATGGTGTTTCGTGATAAGATGTAGAGGAAATAAATTCCAGATTGGGAACTGAATCCGTTTTAAACCCGAACTGAACACGATTTTGAATCCAGTTTGGTTGAACTTGGTTTGAACCTGATTAGAACCGCAAAGTTGAAATGATTTGTAACCCTATAATTTAAAACCCGTCTAGAACCAGTTACCCGGTTTCAACCTGTCAAAACCGATCCTTTCTCCTAAATACCGGGTTGGAGCCCGACCCAGTTTCAACCCAAGTCGATTTGAACCAAAAACCCATTTAATAACTTACAAAGTTGTAGGCCCAATAAGGTACGTGGGCTGCATTTGGAAATCTTTAATTGGGTTCGAAGCCCCGGAGACTATTATTAGAATAAGCAACTGGTTAGACAGAGTAGTCACTTAATAAGCACAATAAAGAGACGGGCTGATCCGGAAAACAAGATATAGCAAATTAGCAATGTTTGTTTTATCTTATTAAACAAATTAACCGTCTCAAATTTATGTAGCAAGTAGCAACTAACAAGTTATTATAAATTTTCATACCCCTATTAAGCTCTTGGAATTCCGGTATAATCCTTAGGTCAATCAATTTTTTTATTTTATTATTTTTTTATTTTTTAGCGACATACTAAATGAAATTAAGATAATGTTTACATTGAAACAGAAGACAAAAGGCATTGAATTAATTCATAAATATTAAAATATGATCTCATTGATAATTTTTTGTTCAATTGCTTTTTGTAATATCCATATTGAAGGAATGAAGGTATTCAACTTATTGAATTGGAACTAAATATTTGGCATTGAACCTTTGGTTTCTTTGTTTACCATTTTATCTCTTGTTTTGTTCTTGTTGGTACTCCAAAAACTCACTCACCACTCTTTACAATAATTTTTAATAAAACTTATTATCTTGTTACTTATCTCTCGACTTTTTCTTGCGTTTGCATTGTTTTTTCTTCTTGGGATGTTATGTGAAAATAACATTACATTTTACTTTTGTAGTTATATATTATTTGTGTAACTCTAGAATTTAAAAGTCACTTGTTTCATCCTTACAAAGACAAGTAGCATGTCTTATAACGGTGCGTTACACGAGTTTGATGTCAGGAAACACTATTTTTTTGCTCGTGAAAAACTATAATGACTTGATATGTAACTTTGTTCAAGCTATTTATATTTAATATATAATGTTTTTCATTTATATCTAAGGAAAAGGAAACCAATTCCAATCATTCTAGTTTCAAAAGTCCATAAAAGGGAATGTAGATATAGATGGGATTTTGTCCCTTGGGATTTGGTGGGGCTAAAAATATGAGCACTTGTGAAGTGAAAGCAACTTGACCATGGACACTTGGTTTTCTTTTGTTTTGGTTTGATCTAAATCAACATTATTCTCTTATTATTCTCTTATGTATTTCAAACAGTTGATGTTAATAAAATACCAAACAATTTTCCTTTTATAATTTATGAGACTTAATAATTTTAAAATATGGGTTTGAAAGTTAGATAAATCAGAAAGCTAGAGAAGAAGGTGTTAGCAATCAGTCCAATTCGAAAGTAATATTTGGAGCTTAGGATGTTAATAGCAATCATGTCACCGTTCGACCGACAAGTCTCTTAGAATATGGTTCAATTCGCAAAAAAAAAAAAAAAGACCGTATGAATTCATTAAACATTAACAATACTTGTGTTCCTAGTCTTACATGCAATAGTGTTGTACAATTCTCTAACGACCGACTATGTTATACAAGTTATAACAAAAATGTCTAGTGGAAAATGAGTTTGTTTCGCCTTTCATCTTTTGTGTTCAAATATATGAAAGGGATAAAGTATAGGGGTGCAAATGAGCCGAGCTACTCGCGAGTTACTTGAGATCGGCTCGTTAAAAAGCTCGATCAAGTCGAGCTTAATCGAGCCCGAGCCCGAGCTTGCCTAAAAAGTAAGCTCGTTTAATAAACCAGCCTGAGCCCGAGCTTCACTTATCGAGCTCGAGCCGACTCGCAAGCCTAAACGAGCCTGTCATTTATATAACTTTTTAAAATATATATTTAATAATTATTAATTTATATATATATATATATATATATATAATGTTATGAAAAATAAGCAAAAATAACTCAATAATATATATTATTTTATACATAAAATTATAACAGAAAAATATATAAAATAATTATAATTATATAAAAAATAGTTGATATATAGCAAATGAGCTGAGCTCGAGCTTGAAAATATACTCACGAGCTGAGTTGAGCTTTGAAAATAAATCTCGAAACAGACCAAGTTCGAACTCTGTATAAATTAAACAAGCCGAGCCCGGCTTGTTTGCATCCCTAATCGAAATCGAGTATACAGACGCCAAGTACGTTGGTATCCTTTGTTTTATTTCATGTGTCATATCTAACATATATTTGTTTAAAATGGTTAGAACTTTTTTTTATATATAATATTTAAGAAAGGAAAGGAAATGACTTAGAAACATTTCCAATTGTATCCCCCTAATTTTGTTTGCGTGTGTATGTGAACAAACTTTAACTCAACGGATCTTTCATAACGTATTGAAACCTGATAACGAAAACCACATGAAAAACAACAAAGGCCAAAGATTTTCCCTTTCCCCATCAACACATAAAATGACTATTTTCTTCTTTATTTTTATTTCTATATTTATTTATTATTTATATATGATAACTTTGGTTGATTTGCTTCACTACTTTCAAATTTTATGTTCACTAAAATGATGTTGAAATATCTTTCCGATCACAAAAATAGAATGTATATTTCATATATAGGTATCGGCATATGTCACAGAAGAAAGAACAGAAAAATATAGCAGAGTCACAACTACCTACTCTTTAGATGAGTGATTTAACCTAGTTTTATTAGAGCATGAAGTCACGCATTCTTTATGTCTACTTCTAAAGTACATGACTCAAATTTTGACCTTTTAAAATAGCTAAATACTTATTCAACACCTTAGGCTTAGGGGTATATCTTAACGCCTAGAGCGTTAAAGCTGAGTTGGCAAGGGTTAACGAGTTTACATGCCACTTCCTTTAGTGCGTTAAATACAAGGTGAGTTAAAATATTAACGGGCTTTAAAATTCCCTCTACACACACATAATTTAAGAATCAATTTACATTAAATAAAGAGAGGTAAAGGAGGGTTAAACAATTTCCTTTGAGTTAGATAAAGAGAAATAAAGCAGGTAATGCGGTGTATACGTAAAATTAAGGAGCATAAATATATATATATATATAGCACATAATCTTATAACCAAAAGTCCGATATGCCTCCTGTATTTAAGTTAGTTATTAGTTATTACTTGTTCAAAACTCTATTAATTTATAAAAAATTTAACATGAGGTCAGTCTAACCTAGCTCCATAAAAACTTGAGCCTAACATAAAACTATTTAATGATAAAGTTAAGCTCAAATTTTGATGTCAAACTCAAATGGAAACATAATATATTAAAGATTACATTATTTAAATAACTAGTACGTAACACCGTATTAACTTATGCATTGATAATAAATTAAAGTCAAACATAGAACCAGAAGTCAGCCTAGACTGACTCATTTTTACTGCTCCATCCTTCCAAGATAAAATGTAAGAAATTAACCTTCATTTACTATAACCTTACACAAATCTTTTCTGTTTTCCCGAAAGGGGTAAATCTTTTCCCTTAAGTCGTAGAACAGTAATTTTGATGAACGAAACAAAAGAAACCATTAATAAAATAATAAAATGTGGGCACTGTATTAGAATATGGGAAACTTTGACTATTTTTGGATCATCTATTGAACGCCCTACGACCTATACCCTCTCTAATCACACCCATATTTATTAAACAGACCCCTAATCAATTATCACTGTTCCCCCACACCCCTTGGAGTTATCCGGCTTGTCATTTTCCCCCATGTCACATTGTCACGTCTATGCCAACTCTGAACTCACTCAAATATTATTATTATTATTATTATTATTATTATTATTATTATTATTATTATTATTATTATTCAGCCTTCCTCATATCTTAGATTACAAATACCCTCACATCTCATCCTCACTTTGCCTGCTAACAATGTCAATTCGAGAGATATATAATAATAACTTTATAAACGATCACGACGATATATTAATCGAAGTGTTGCAACGCCTAGACGGCCGTTCATTAAGTGCAGCCGCATGCGTGTGCCGCAAATGATGTTCGTTAGTTCGGGATGATTCCTTATGGGAACATTTGTGTTTCCGGCAGCTGGCACTGCGGCCCTCGGGTGGAGTACGGTCGGTGGTGGTGGCGTTGGGTGGCTACCGGAGGTTGTACTTAATGTGTGTTCGGCCGGTGGTCAGTCGGCTGAAGAGGAGGAGGAGCAATGGTGGTGGTGGGTGGGGCCGGCATGAGGTGGAGATGTCGATGTCATTGTCGTTGTTTTGTGTGGATTATTATGAGAGGTTGTTGGGTGATGGTGCGGTGGTCGGCGGCGGTGATACGACGGCGACGTCGCTTAAGTTTTTATGTGAGCCCGTGAATGTTTGACTCTTGTGGTGGATGTTTTGTAGGATAAAAGTCAACGTTGGATTTGTTTTGTTTTTTATTTGTTATTTGTTATTTTTATTTTTTATTTTTTATTTTTACTTTTTTGTAGCTGATTTGCCAATAATTAGTAGTGTACGTTCCTATGATAAGCAAGATATTTTTTTTTTATTTTTATTATTATTTGAAACATATGGTAATTTTTTAAGGGTCACACGTATCATTAGTTATGAATAAAAAGAATTAGATATTGAATAATTAATAGGTTACATGAAGGATTTATATTTATATATATGTGGTAAGATCATATCTCACTTTTGATTGTTCATTTGTAAACTTGCTTTCTCATAACATGGAGAAAAAAAGCGTTGGAAGATTGAGGGGACCAAACCATTCATTTTGCCTTAGTACACATAATAATGCATTTTCACCTTTCGTAATTGTCTTTCATTATCAAACCAGAAAGAACTAATGTTGTTAGGTCATGCTTCAACCGAATGACCGGAGATGAGTGAACATTCGATGTTGATGAAATTCGAAACTAGGAGATGAAATCAATGAGTAGTTGGTAATAGAGCTGGCTCTGAGAAAGCAAAAAAGCTTTTGGGTCGAAGGCGAAAAATTATTTAGTCCTTAAGTAAAAAAAAGTATTTTGTTGGGTTTAGACAGTATAATTTTTATATGGGCTTACTTGGTTATAATTTAGATTGTGTAAAAAACTTTTGTATGAAAAAAGGATTAAACATGTTGGTAGAACCCACAACCTCTTGATTGGAGTAATACCCATTTGACACTGGACCAAGCAAGTGGTTATGTAATTGTGTTTAAGCATTAAATATACATATTGTTTTTAATAAAAATACATATAATTTTTTTTCAAATAAAAAATTGGGCCTAATGGGGTGTCGGGCCTGTGGCCATCGACCACCACCCATGGGTCGGCCCTAGTTGGTAAGTTGTGTTAGTTGCAACTAGAGTTCTGACATAAGCGTATACTTATAGGAGAATTGAGTTGCGATAACGTGTTCAACTAAAAGAGTTGTGAGACATGTAAAAAAGAGGATTCGGTGAGTTAATTTATTTTTAAAAGAGAAGGGTTTGAAGGCAATTTATGAATATATTAGATTTTATCCCCCGTATTACAGGGGTTGTTTTACATTATTCGTTTTTAATATTTATATATGTATATTTGAATTTAATTTTATTTATTGTAATAAAGTTAATATTAATATACATGAGGTTTGATGATAAAATTGTTTCATAAATAAATGATATGTTATAATCCGGTTTAAAAACTATCTAGGTTTGGTGATACCCATTACCTGTTTATTTTCTTTATTATAAAATTATTTCTTAATATAAATAATATCTTTTTTTTAAAATAAAATAGGATATTAATTTTTAGTATATCCCTATTTTATAGGATTTTCATATCAAATATTTTATGAGATTCATTTTTAATATAATAAGATGTTATAACCCGTTTAAGAGAGATTTAGGTTTGGTGAGACCTTTACCTATGAATTCGGGTCAAATGCGTGAGAAACCTTCATTTACAAATAAAGCAATCTGATGGCTTGAGAGAATAATTGTTTTACATTTTTTGTTTTTTAATATTTATTTGTTGGATTTTAATTTTCTTTATTGTAAGAAAGTTAATAATATACTTAGGGTTTGATAATGAAAGGGTTTCATAAATAAATGATATGTTATAACCCATTTAAAAGCTATCTGGATTTTGTGACCCATGACCCACTTATGTTTTTTACTATAAAATTGTTTATTAATTATAAATAATATTTTTTTTTTAAAATTGGATATTAAATTTAATATATCCCTATTTTATAGGATTTTCATATCAAATAATTGGTAATATTAATTTTTAATTTAATGAGATGTTATGACCCATTTAAGAGCTATCTGGTTTTGTTAAGACCCTTACCCATAAATTTGGGTTAAATCAATGAGAGAGCTCTATTTAAAAATCAAGCAATCTGGTGGTTTCTATAAAATGGGGGAGCGACCACATCGCGACACGTAGAATTTTAGAGGTTTCGTTTATATATATTATAGATAACAAGAATATAAAATAAACATACTCGTTAGAAGAACCAAAATTGTTACAGCTAGGAAAAAAAACCATGTGTGTAATCTTGACAATAAATATCTGACTTTAAAACATGAACCATTTATATGTTTTCCGATCAGTATATTTAGTAAAACCATTTATCTTGATAATATAGTAACCGATTTAGAAATGATTAAAACTTCAGTTAGTTACTAAGGCTTTTCTTATTTTTTTAGAGGTAAAATGTCTGCAGTCTGCGGACAACATCTGCAGACATTTGTAAAAGAAGAGAAGGATCAAACCTCCACAATCTGTAAGAAAAAGAGTTTTTGTTTAGCGTTTGTAGACTGCTACAACAAACTGGTGGTGTTGTACAAACTGTGGTAGTAGTAGATGGTGGTGGATGGTGGTAGTGTTAGGTGATGGTGGTGGTGATGGACAGTGATGGTGGTGGATGATGGTGGCAGGTGGTGGACGGTGGGTGGTCGTGGTCATGGTCGTGGTGGACGGTGGGTGTTGTTAGGTGGTGGTGTTTGACCATCTACAGACCTTAGACAATGTTAGAAGTGCATGGGCCAAGTCTGCACCAAGAAGAGTTCGCGCAGATGTTTTTTAATAAAACATTTTTGAAAAAAACAAATAGTCTACTAATGAATGTCTGCGTGTGATCTGTGTGATACAAACAAAAGAGCTTACGCAGACAGTTTAAAAAAAAAACAAAAGAGCACGTAAGAGAGTTATGTATTTTGAATGTTATATAATGTCATATTCATATTGTAGCATTTTTCTAAATGTTTAAGCCATTTTAAAATGTTATTTTAAACCATGTTTGACCTTTTCACTCAAACTTTTGAGTTCTCACCAAAATAATTTCAACTTTTTGTAACATCCCAAGTTTCACGAGTTATTTAAAAGAATCGAGTTAAATGAATTATGGAAGATAAGTGTAATTATCTAAAGTACAAGGGGGTTTAGTGTCAATAAATGAAAAGATTAAACATGAAACCCTACCTCTTCCTATAATTTAGCCACCATCTTATTTTATAACAATCTTCACCTCTAGCCACCCTCCTTATAAGATTCTCGTTTTTGAGAAAATAACCCACAGAGATCTGACTATTCTCGAAGATCTAACCTTTGGATCGGTCTCAAATTTTAACTGAGTGTTCATAGTATATAAATGAAGATTTCCATTGGACGGATCTTCGATCAGAGGTCGGGAAGGCCAGTTTTTATCATCAAAACCGTAACAATGGAAAATGAAGATTTCCGGCGACGGCGACGGTGGATTTCGGAGGCGGCAGTGGGCGGCGCTGGTAGAGCTCGGCGACCCGGTCGCGTGGCCGCTTGAATCACTCAATTCCGAGTTCGTTTGATATGGTTTTTGTCTATTCGATTGATTTCGAACAAAAACCTCAAAGGTGCGTTTTTATTAAAAAGGCTTACTTTTCATGTACGGATTTGCATGAAACTTAGTAGGATGATAGATCGGGCCACGATTAGTGATAAAGTAATGAACTTGTTAGTAAATGGGTTAGTTGGTTCGGTTCGGGTACAACGAGTAGCTTTCGGTTCATTAAAATGACGGGTAAACGAAGTCGGTTTTGCATGAAATTTGAAAGGAAAGTAAATCGGGTTGAAACATGTAAGAAAAACATAAACTTCATAGTAAAAGGGTTCAAGGGTGCGATATAGGACAAAAGGTGATATTCGGACTTTGTAAAACACGGGTATACAAAGTTGGTACGGCCCAAAACCCATAAAAAGGGTAAAATCGGATCTTAAGTAAGGACCTCAGAGGAATATGGCTTTAGAATGGTTTTCATGAGAATAGTTTTATTCTCATGAGAATGGTTCTCATGAGAATGGTTTCCATAATAATGGTTTTATTCTTGTGAGAATAGTTCTCATGAGAATGGTTTTATTCTCATGAGAATAGTTTTTATGAGAATGGTTTCCATGAGAATAGTTATCATGAGAATGGTTTCCATTAGAATGGCTTTATGCCTTTATTCTCATGAGAATAGTTTTCATAAGAATGGTTTCCATGAGAATAGTTTTATTCTCGTGAGAATAGTTTTCATGAGAATAGTTTTATTCTCATGAAAATGGTTTCCATATGATTTGTTTTCCCATGCGATGCGATTCGTTAGGAACTTCATTAACCTAGAATAATGACAGGGTTAGAAATATTTAATTAATACTATAAATTATTAAACAGATAGATGTAGGCAACTAAGGAGAAGTGTTACAAATAACTCCGAGAGGAACAACATCCAGGTGAGTTCTAGCCCCCTTTTTCTTTAAACGTTTTGGGGCTGTATGCATACTCAAGAAAGAAGATAAAGACGAACGAAATATGTTTTAAAGAGAAAGTAAGCGTGTATATTAGTAGTAAATTTGTTTAACTACAAATATTAAGAATGTATTATGAACGTGAGTAAGTCATGATGGGGACATCAGGGGGTAGTAGTACCTTATACCTGTCCACATCATGAGTACTCGTGAGTGATATGCAGACACGTACGTGATAGACAGATGCTCTAGTTAAGGAAACAACATGGTTTTATGAACGGGAAAGCACATGCATGAATGCAATAAAGAACAAAAGCCTACACTATGTTCGGGCACATGTTGTGATAGTAATGTGGTCTAGCTATAGATATAACGAATTGATTGATTAGGATAATATGCATAATATGGTCCAGTTATGGACACAATGAATAGGTGGTCCAGTTATGGATTCAGCGAATAGTTCCAGTTATGGATATAATGAATAGGCGGTCCAGTTATGGATACAATGAATAGGCGGTCCAGTTATGGAAACAATGAATAGGCGGTCCAGTTATGGATACGATGAATAGGCGGTCCAGTTATGGATACAATGAATAGGCGGTCCAGTTATGGAAACAACGAATAGGCGGTCAAGTTATGGATACAATGAATAGATGGTCCAAATATGGATACTAAGTACAGTAGTTATTAATTATGTGTGTATAGGTAGTACGATTGCATGGCATATCCCTTTGATTTGATATGGTTCGATTACGAGTAAGAATAGAAGGCTCGATTGCGAGCAAGTACGTACAAGACTAGTTATAGACAAGTGTTACATTGCGTATGAATAAAGTGTTGGAATACCGTATGCCCGAGACACATAATTAGGTTAATATGGCTAGCCGTGTTTGATCCAAGTCGGGTCATACCCAATAACGAGTTAGACACACACCAATTATGTATTTGTTAAGATAAGATCTATAAGACAAATACAGAACACGACACATTCAGAAATCGGGTTTCTGAATACTTACTTGAAAGTGTTGAATAAATTAATTGGTTAATTTATTTATTCAAATAATTATTATTGGAATGATTATTTAACTATGTGTTCTTTTATAAAATGGTTTATAAAAGATGGGGTGTTTATATATTTTATAAAGTATAAAATAAAAAAAATAAAAATAAATAAATAAATATATTTTGGGGCCGGTTTTGGGTGGGCCCCACACCCCAAAGTTTTGGTCAAAGTTGGTAAAGAATGGATAGAGGTTGAGTATGGTTTACTTGACTAAAATCTAACCATGGACTTTAAAGAGATATGATCTCATTTAAAAAGATATGTACACACTTTCAAGTAAGATACACCATTCTCTTTCTCTCTTGTTTTTTTTGGGTTCGGCCGAAATCAAGAAGAAAAGGTTTGGGTCTCGGTTTCTCGTGTTCAAGCTTCCTAACATAGCTCGGTGTGTGTTGGAGGCTCGGGGTATATTCTGTTTGAGGATTTTCCTTTTGAAAGTCTAGCATCAACATCATCATCTTCTTCAACATCAACTACACTCTTAAAGGGTTAAGAATGTAAGTGTTTATAGCTTTGATAGTTTAGTTTTTCCGTATCATTTGATCCTTGCTTCGGGTTTCTATTAAATAGATTATTGGTAATCTTATGACATGAATAAACTAGGTTGTTCATGAACACATCTTATATAAACTTGTAATATATACATATATAAACACATGGATACATATGTTTAGTTTGTAAATATCACGCTTCCGCCATTTTAATGACTAGTTAAATGGTTAACTAAGTTTAAAATATCCATAGAAACCCAACAAATGGCATCAAGAGCCGGGATACGGGAAACTAAGCTTCGGGTTTTCGGTTTTATATTTTCCCCTAGAAAAATTTTATACAAAAAATTAACATGCATAATTTTTTGTATTTAATCTTGTTATATTTTTTGGCTTTGTTCAAAAAAATAAATAAATAAATAAATATAAAACCGAGTAAATGGGCCGAAGCCCAATTCGGATGATATTGGGCCGAAGCCCACTTGTTTTGGTTATTGGGCTAACCGGAAAAAAAAAGGGGAGAAAGTGAAATGGGCCGAAGCCCATTTTGGTTGAATGGGCCGAAGCCCATGAGAACTTTCATTGGGCCGAAGCCCATGTGTTTTGGACATGTGGGCCGAAGCTCATAATCAAGTTATTGGGTCAAGCCCAAAATGGGTTGGGCTAGGCTCGATAAAGTCAAGGGGTTTTGGAACGGGTTCCTAAGACATAACGGGTTATGTTTGTTAAAACTAGACCGAGCCGTAGACCAAATGGATGTTTGTTGTGATTGTGATTAATTATTCAAAGTTTCGGTTTGTAATAATTAATTAGGGGCAATTTTGTAATTATTTATTCATATGGGTATGTAATAAATAGATTATTTGCAATATCTTTATTTTATAGAAAAATGTATTAGGACATTTGTTTTGTAAAATTAAAGAAGGTTGCAAAATTGGAAGCTAAGGTCCAAATTACAAGCCCATTGGATCACAAAAGGGGTTGAAGAAGATGCTCGACGTTTTTGGATGCGGGATCGAGTGGGAGCTACAACATCCATGTGTCATGTGTCCCTTAGGATCGGACCTAAGACACACACTTGTTTCGGCTAACAAGTGTGGTCTAACTTAGTGGCTCGTGTCTAGTATAATTGTGTATGCTTGTTAATGATTGTTTGATTATGTGGTTGCTAGATATTAGGATATCAACTTCGTCACATAGAATTAATTAACAAAGCATAAAACGGGTTCTAATAATTATCGGTAATTACGTGACACGTAGTTTAACAAAATGGATTTATTAACTAGCCGTCTCACGCCCATAATAAAATGGTTTTATTATAAATTAGAATTTTGAAAATGGTTTCGAATTAATCATGTTACTAAATGCATGTTAGAACATGATTTAAAGTTTTACAACTAGAATTATTAAAACTAAAAATCCCTTTTAAAATTAAGGATAACAAGTTAAACACCATCCTTTTGTATAACGCTTAACATATTAGTAAGCTCTTAGTGGGAAAAAGGTCACCTAACCGCGTAGAGTAAATTAATATGTTGAGGTAATATTGGCATATAAATGGGAAAAAAGTCACCTAACCGTTTGTATGTTAATATTACAAGTTGATACAAGTAGGACGACTTAAATTGGAACCATGTGAAGAGGGTCACCCAAGCATGGGGTCTAATAGGTGTTGATGGGATAAACATGCCGACACGAAATATGATTTCGAACCGGTCCCATAAACTCTGGAAGTTGCAAAAAGGTTTGCAATTGTTATGAATAACTACCTTGATAAACCGACAATGGGAAAAAGGTCACCTAACCGGAGTCGGGTTTATCGTTGGATTCTAGATTTTAATTATTAATTATATTTGGTATATATATTAAAAGGTATTAATAATTAAAATAAGTAAAACACTAAAATGAACTTAATTAAAATTCTGCAGATGGCCGCACACGTCGACGACAACATAATCCCTAACGTCCAAAATGTATCTCTCCGATCTATTCTCGCTAAAGACCGTCTTAACCACAATAACTTTTCGGATTGGTTCCGAAATTTAAGGATTGTTCTAAAACAAGAAAAATTATATCATGTTTTGGAAACACCTATCCCCAATGAACCGGAAGAGGGAAGTGAGGTCGAATATATGAATTGGGTCCAACACACGGAAGATTCCATTCAAGTGTCATGCCTCATGTTGGCGACTATGGTTCCCGAAATCCAAAAGGATTTCGAAAACCATAATGCGTACGACATGATTACTCAACTTAAGGAAATGTTCCTTAAGCAATCAAGAGTTGAAAGGTTCGAAACGGTTCGAGCCTTGCATGCATGTAGAATGGATGATAATCAACCAGTTTCAACTTATGTACTTAAGATGAAAAGTTACATTGATCGCCTCGCCAAGCTCAACTGTCCCATCTCAAAAGAGTTAGCAACGGATTTGATCCTTAACTCTCTGTCGAAAAGGTTCGACACTTTCGTGTTAAATTATAACATGAATGGGTGGGACAAAAACATTGGAGAACTTCACTCAATGCTTAAAACAGCCGAGGCGAGCATGGGTAAAAGGGTTTTACCCGTGTTTGCGATCAATGAAGGTAAATCCAAGAATCGATCTCAACCCAATCCTAAGGCTAAGGTAGCAAAAAGAAAGGGTCCTCCTGTGCATCTTAAGGGTAAGGGCAAATCACCGGTTGTGGCAAAGAAACAAAAGGTTGTGGAACCGAGAGGTCATAAGGATGATCCTTGTTTTGGTTGTGGGGAGACCGGACATTGGAAACGCAATTGCCCGGTCTACCTAAAAGAGCTAAGAGACAAGAGGAATGCGGGGCATGCCTCGGGTAATGTCTTTATGATTAATATTGAGCTAAATCTTATTTCTTCTAACACATGGGTATTGGATACCGGATGTGGAACTCATATTTGCAATTGGTTGCAGGGGTTCAAAAGGAATGAAGACTTAAAGAAGGGCGAAGTGAGTCTTTTCATGGGCAACAGTGCAAGGGTGCACGTGGTCGCTAGAGGAGACTTCACTTTATCGCTTCCAAGTGGTTTGGAAGTTGTTTTGAGAAATGTTTTGTATGCTCCTAGTTTGACTAGGAACATTATTTCCGTGCACCTTCTTAGACAATGTAACTTTGACTTTAAATTTGTAAAATCAGAAATGCATGTATCATCTAATGGTATCTTTTATTTTAAAGCTGTACCAAACAACGGTATTTATGAATTGGTTCATGACAATACCTCAAATAGCTCATTATATCAAACTTCCACTAAAAGACTCAAAAAGGATTTGAGTGATTCCTACATTTGGCATTGTCGTCTTGGACACATAAACAAGAATCGTGTAAATACTCTCCAAAAGAATGGTCTTTTGAAAACAAATGAGTTAGGTTCGTTTGATGAGTGTGAATCTTGTATTCAAGGCAAGATGACCAAAGAACCTTTTAAAGGTACAAATGAAAGGGCTAAGGACTTGTTAGGTATCATACATACAGATGTATGCGGACCTCTCAAGCCCACTAGTAGGAATAGTGAAAGGTACTTCATTACCTTTACCGACGATTTTAGTCGATATGGGTATGTGTATCTAATGAAACACAAACATGAAGCCTTTGAAATGTTCAAGGAATTTCAAAATGAAGTACAAAATCAGCTCGACCGAACAATCAAGGTACTCCGCTCCGATAGAGGAGGCGAATACCTAAGTGATGCTTTTCAATGTCATCTTAGAGATTGTGGAATTATTTCACAGTTCACTCCTCCTGGAACTCCTCAACATAACGGAGTATCCGAGAGGAGGAATAGAACACTGTTGGACATGGTTCGATCAATGATGGCACGAAGCTCACTACCGCCATCATTTTGGGGATATGCGCTACTTACAGCGGCTCGTATTTTGAATATGGCCCCGACCAAAAAGGTGGATCGAATACCCTATGAAGTGTGGCATGGAAAGGTTCCATCCTTTTCATACTTAAGGGTATGGGGATGCATAGTTTATGTTAAACGTGACACCCCAAATAAGCTTGAGGCTCGATCCATCAGGTGTATCTTCATAGGATACCCAAAGGATGATATAGGATATATATTCTATGATCCTAGTGAACAAAAGGTGTTTGTTTCACGCAAAGGATACTTCTTAGAAACTAAGTTCCTTATGGAAGGACCTAGTGAAAAGAGAGTGGAACTTGAAGAGGTTCAAGAATCACTGGATGATACACAGTTGGTCGATACTAGTTTTCAACACGAGGATGTTGAAGGTGATCAAATGGTTGATCATACACACGTTGCTCGCAGATCTAGTAGGATTAGTCGACCTCCCAAGAAATATGGATTTCTTGTGGATGATTACTACTTGGTCGATTCGGATGAACCGATCTCCTACAAAGATGCTATGTCACAACCTGATTGTGACAAGTGGCTTGAAGCCATGAGCGCCGAGATGCAATCCATGCACGATAACCAAGTTTGGGAATTGGTTGATCGTCCACTTAACTCCAAAATGGTTGGATGTAAGTGGGTCTTCAAGAAGAAGACCAATATGCATGGAAATTTAGATACTTACAAAGCTCGACTTGTAGCAAAAGGTTTCACGCAAACTCAAGGGATTGATTATGATGAAACCTTCTCGCCGGTCGCGATGCTTAAGTCGATCAGGATATTATTTGCCATTGCAGCTCATTTTGATTATGAGATATGGCAAATGGATGTCAAGACCGCTTTTCTTAATGGATATCTTGAGGAAGATGTCCATATGGTTCAACCTGAAGGTTTTGTCGATCCATCTAATCCTGATAAAGTATGTAAGTTAAGGAAATCAATCTACGGGTTGAAACAAGCATCACGGATGTGGAATCATCGTTTTAATGAAGAAATCAAAGCGTTTGGTTTCGTCCAAAATGGTGATGAGGCGTGTGTGTATAAATGGGCTAGTGGGAGTATAATCATGTTCCTTATTTTGTATGTCGATGATATACTTTTATTTGGAAATGATATACCAAGTATGGAGAGCGTTAAAGCGTGGTTGAGTAGTCGTTTCTCAATTAAGGATCTTGGAGAAGCGACATATATCTTGGGAATAAAGGTCTATAGGGATAGACAAAGGAAATTGATCGGACTCAATCAAAGTGCGTACATTGATAAAATCCTGAAAAGGTTCAGGATGGAAAACTCTAAGAAAGGTTTGGTACCTATTCCTAGAGGAACCGTGTTAAGCTCATCCCAAAGTCCTAGCTCTAAGGAAGAGCAGGATAGGATAAAGCATGTTCCTTATGCTTTGGCAATAGGATCTATTATGTATGCAATGATGTGCACCAGACCGGACGTCTCGTATGCTTTAAGCATAACGAGTAGATACCAGCACAACCCAGGTGACAGTCATTGGATGGCTGTCAAGAATATATTAAAATACCTTAGAAGGACTAAGGATATGTTTTTAATATATGGGTCTGGTGAGGAGGAACTCGTCGTAAAGGGTTACGTGGATGCGAGTTTCCAAACTGACCGAGATGATTCTCGGTCACAGTCGGGATATGTCTTCATTTTGAATGGAGGCGCTGTCTCTTGGAAGAGTTCGAAGCAGGATGTTGTCGCGTTATCCACTACAGAATCTGAGTACATCGCCGCTTCAATGGCAGCCCAAGAGGCTGCATGGATGAAAAAGTTCATCATGGATCTAGGGATTATCTCTACCATTCAGGAGCCCCTAGAGATATTCTGTGACAATGAGGGTGCTATTGTACAGATCAAGGAGCCTCGTGCTCATCAGAAAACGAGGCACATTGAGCGCAGATTCAACTACATAAGGGATGAAGTTGAAAAAGGAAAGATATGTATTCATAAAGTTCATACCGATCAAAATATTGCGGACCCACTCACGAAGCTCCTCGATAGGCCAAAGCATGAGGGTCATGTTTGTGCATTAGGACTTCGGTATTCTAGTGAGTGGATTTAATCTGTATTGAGTGTTTGTATAAGAACAAATGTAATGGGTATCTTATGATAATTAATTATGTTTTAATTTTTCAATGAGTTATGTTCTATATTTGCATGTTTAATCCATGAATGACTTATGTTGTTCTAAACGTCCGTAGTCGATCATGCTCGTGGGAACAAGTATGAAGGTAAGACTATTATGAACCCGGATTGGTTGATATTCATGTGATGAATATAGGGCATAGGTTTGCCACCAAGGTTCATAGATATTTGTGGGATACAAATATTGGACATGATCCGCTCTCAAGGATCACTGCATGGAGTTAGTGCAACTGATCATAAGTAATCCTTGAGTAAAGGCGAGTATCATTGTGTCCTTTGACCTGAGATGCATATTGGATCTGGTTTTTCCATCAAGTCTGATAACTTGACTCTCTTCTTTGTTATTTTGGTAACACGATGACGTGTAAGAAAGAGCTCAGATATCATATGAGATGTCTACGAGGATGTATGCAGTCAAGATGGGATTTGTTCCTCTTATGTGTTGAGAGTTTAGATGTCTAAGGCCTGTTAAGTTAAATCATTGAGAGAATGATCACTCTGTGTCTCTTCGATTTGACAGGACATCTAGTAATAAAGGGATGTAATGATAAGACTTACCTATATCATATCAAGTATGGACTTGAAGGGGATGATGTTATTGAATGGCACTTAGTCAAACACACTAGGGGTGGTGACCTGTTGTTAGGCGGTATTCACCATTAGCATTAACTTCCTATGAGTCTCGTGCAAGTGGGAGATTGTTGGAATACCGTATGCCCGAGACACATAATTAGGTTAATATGGCTAGCCGTGTTTGATCCTAGTCGGGGTCATACCCAATAACGAGTTAGACACACACCAATTATGTATTTGTTAAGATAAGATCTATAAGACAAATACAGAACATGACACATTCAGAAATCGGGTTTCTGAATACTTATTTGAAAGTGTTGAATAAATTAATTGGTTAATTTATTTATTCAAATAATTATTATTAGAATGATTATTTAACTATGTGTTCTTTTATAAAATGGTTTATAAAAGATGGGGTGTTTATATATTTTATAAAGTATAAAATAAAAAAAATAAAAAAATAATAAATAAATATATTTTGGGGCCGGTTTTGGGTGGGCCCCACACCCCAAAGTTTTGGTCAAAGTTGGTAAAGAATGGATAGAGGTTGAGTATGGTTTACTTGACTAAAATCTAACCATGGACTTTAAAGAGATATGATCTCATTTAAAAAGATATGTACACACTTTCAAGTAAGATACACCATTCTCTTTCTCTCTTGTTTTTTTTGGGTTCGGCCGAACTCAAGAAGAAAAGGTTTGGGTCACGGTTTCTCGTGTTCAAGCTTCCTAACATAGTCGGTGTGTGTTGGAGGCTCGGGGTATATTCTGTTTGAAGATTTTCCTTTTGAAAGTCTAGCATCAACATCATCATCTTCTTCAACATCAACTACACTCTTAAAGGGTTAAGAATGTAAGTGTTTATAGCTTTGATAGTTTAGTTTTTCCGTATCATTTGATCCTTGCTTCGGGTTTCTATTAAATAGATTATTGGTAATCTTATGACATGAATAAACTAGGTTGTTCATGAACACATCTTATATAAACTTGTAATATATACATATATAAACACATGGATACATATGTTTAGTTTGTAAATATCACGCTTCCGCCATTTTAATGACTAGTTAAATGGTTAACTAAGTTTAAAATATCCATAGAAACCCAACATAAAGTGTGATTTAATTATAATTCAAAATTGTAAGAAAAGAAAGAAACGTTAGAACTCACTCAGCGTGTAGTTGACTTTTAGTATGCATGCAGGTATTATTGGTGTCGTGACAAGCTTGGGGTGCGCGTGAGACTATCCATATTGAAGATCTAGTGAGAGTTAGAAGTATTTTAATAAAGTTTAAATTTCTGCTACGATTTGTATAGACTTCCACTGTAATAACTGAGTTTATGATTAAATCCAATGCTAATGTAGGGCACCTGGGCTCGGGGCCTTACACTTTTGTATTTAGAAAAGTATGGACATTCCATTTTGGTTTTGGCTTACACCCTTTTTGTAATATCTCGGATTTTTCGTTTACGTTTAAACCGACCGGGAATAATTTAGATTTTTATTATTAAACAATAATACTATATTTAAGTTTCTAATGTTTAATTTATACCCCTCATACTTTATATAATGTCTAAATCCTTATTTAAAATATAAAAAGTTCAATAATGGACCAAATATCAAACTATAGGGACTAAAAATGTAAAAAATGAAACTTTCCCCATTGGCCCGGGGCGCTGCACGATGAGACCACCCTAGGTGGCCGCGCGGCGCGACGGGGTACCTGCACAGATCGTTTAAGCCTTAGTTCGTTTTCTAACTCGCTTAAGGTAAAAAATCGTTTATTTTCGGCATGTTTGAGTTAATTAAGGTCCAAGTAAACATCATATAACTAAAATATCATTCCTAATTCGTTTCCCTCTGCCCAAGATCAGATCTTTATGGATCTTTCGATGATTCTTTCCTTAAAACGCATATACTTGCTTAAACGGGCCAAAAAGCCTATAATTAGTTCGATTTAGCTATTCCTATATAAACAAGTCATAACCATCTGCTGTAAACCTTAATATAACCCTAATACACCTCCTCCACCTGTCACCTACCTCTGCTCATTCTCAAACCCTTCGGTTTTTGCATATTCGTTAAAGACACAAGCCTTGACGGTTGACTTTGCTTGCTTTAGGACCTTTGACTCATCGTTTCTCCTTGTTCTTTCACTTTCCGAGTAAGTTGTAAACTGTAAAATCTTTCATACATATTCCCTAGTAAATAACCTTCAATAAATTTTGGTGATTGAAGGGTGTTGACTGGTCAATTGCTTCAAAACCCGATAAAGGGTAAAACAGTCAACAACTTTGACTTCTCGTTTTCTCATACTTCTGGTCGGATTCAATGTTCGGTCCAGACGAATTTTCTTCTCGTATTTAAATTTTATGGGTTCTGACCAAAACCCGACTCCCGACTCGAAGTTCGGATTCTGGCCAGACTCAACTCGTTTAAACATTAAAATCAACATAACTAGAGTTCTATTCATCCGTTTGGATTGATTCAAGCGGAATTAAGTTCGTTTTTATTTATAGTTTCATATCACAAAGTTTTAGATTCTGATCATTAATCTCGTTGGACGCGTATTGGACGACTCACTTAAATCATTAGTTCGTTTGTCGAATTTATTAATCACTTGCCTTCCGTCTAAGGTGAGTTTTATCGTTCCCCTATTTTACTCGATTTTCATAAACTTTTTTGGGACATATGCGTATATAATACTATATATACATATCTATATATGCATACATATCAAAATAGCAAACGTGTAATTGTGTGTGATTAATCAAATCTACTTATTATGTGCTTATGTGTTATTGTATTGATTCGCTTGACATATCCCCTTAGAGAGGGTTCTCATTCTCATTGACCATCGCCCGATTCGCTTGGCAACGGTCTTATTCTCATTATTTGCTCATAGTTGATTTACCGGCGCCCGATTCGCTTGGCAATGGTTTAATCGACAACTTACTTGCTTATGGTTTGATTTCATTACCGCACTTATTACGTTTTGCTTATTTATCATATTAACATTATTTTGGTGTCAAAACTTGGTGGTAAACTCACTCAACATGTTTGTTGACAAAACTCCATTTTCTACACATATGCAGGGTGCTTGTATTGAAGATTGAAGTTGGACACGTAGACAAGACCTTAGGATATAATCAAGATAATCGTAATATGAACTCATATTTGTGTATTTGAATTGTTTTGTATATTTGGATAATGTGTGTAATATTTGTAAATAATTAATTAGATGTTGTCACATTTTATATATAATAGTATCTTCGAGCTGTGAGCAATCGGATCACGCCCCGACATTTCTGTCTTAGGTTAGGGTGTGACACTTTTAAAATGTTGAATGGCTTTAATAATATATATTATTTCGAAGACAATCCTCATAATGTATGTTCCACCTATCATTTATTGGAAATTCAAAATCATTTTACTCATGTTATAAATCTTTTTATTTTATAACAAGATTTTAGTTAAAAATTTAAAAGACATCATAATTTTATAAAAATCCTTTAATACATAATTCTTGCTATCTTGTTTAAGGCTAATTTAAAATCTATCTTGGTTCACAAACATTTATGTTGTGGTATTCAATCTTGATATTGTAACATTTTTTTATGCTTGCTTCCTTTGATGAATTCATTGAGTTTTGCTTGTATGATTGATAACCACTATGACTCCAAATAATTCATTTATTCATCATCTTTAATAAGAAAATAGTATTACATGTTAGGTAATCTTGATTATTATCTAAACAAAGGATTACCTGAACTTATAAGCATGGTTATTCCAAGACTTACTATAAAGGTAGGGTAATAAAGCTACCCACGGATCCCTTACTTGGCCCGCAGATCGTCAGAAGACATCCACCACCTGAGGGCCAGTTACCCAATCCGCGGTTCATCGAAAGACGTCCGCGCAAGGAACACGTGGATTGGTAAAGCCATCCACTTTTCAAGACACGCTTTGTGGATCTCCTCCGCGGAAGGAACCCGCAAACAACACAAGGGACTCATCACACGTATGATCCCCACGTGATATGGAAGAGCAGCTGTAACAAACTATTTCTAGAAGATTCCCCCAATACCTCCTGATAGTGACATCGACCAATGGAAAGATGACACCTGGACACGTAATGGCCATCCCACGATGTGCACAGATAATGGCTGCCCCATAAACGGGTCCAAGCTGTCACACCCAACAAAGGCTCGACACGTGTCCATTCAGGTATAAAGGGAATAACTCGATAGTGACAACTCCACAAATCACCTTCCCTCCACCCTCGGCTATAAATACGAAGATCATCTCTTCAAGGTATGGATTCACACCCTCAAGCCTTACGCAGTATACCGGTACTCGTATTATTTCCGATTAAGATACAGTACTGATTCTCACGCCGGAGGGTGGTTACGGGAAGATCCCCCACTCTGTCCTTCCCGTAACGAGACTCAACGGTGTTCTGTTTTGTAGGCACTAGCTTGGATCTGTTCTCATAGCACTTCAGGATACTCACAGTTGGGGATTTTTTAGGTCGATCTATCCAGTTCGATCTAGTGTTTCTTCATTGGCGCCATCCGGTTATAGCTAGATACACGGTTTTTTAGGGTTTTTTCGATTCACTGTCATCTAAAAATGAGTCAGAACCAACAGCCATCTGCTGCTTCGGCAAGATCCCGTCGTACTGAAATTCTGGATTATCCAGTCCACAAAGGACAGGTGTCGGACGATCTTCACTGGAGCATTAGAACTCCGGGTTTTGAAAACAGAACCGAAGTTCCAAGATTCGAAGATTTTGCACCTCGCAGGAACACCCGAACTCCGGTCCTGGAAGACAGGGCCGGAGAGTTCCCGAGACACAAAGTCACTGAGATCCAACGGACCACTCAAACTCCGGCTCTGGAAGATGGAGACGGAGAATTTCCCAGATACGACGGGGACGAAACGAGAACTTACCAGGCCAGATCTGGTAAAAACATCCTCACCCTGGAAGAGTGGTACCAACAAGAGAACCAACGGCTAAAAGAAGAGTACGAGCAAAGAGTAAGGCGAGATCAAGTACAAGCCTGAACACTGACGTATGACTCGCCACCTCCGTCTCCGCGGCCAGCACCCCGGCACACTCAAGACCTAGAGTTGGAAGACAACTCTCAGTCAGCTGATCGATCGCTAGCAAGAAGCCACAAAAAATGTTACCATACTCAGCGTAACTTATCTCGTAGAACCACACGAGATACTCGACAGAAGGAAATGATTCAAGAGGAGGATTACGCGAGTGATGGTAGCTGGGACTATGACAAAGAAACCTCTAGTCGCCATAGGCCACTAGCAAAGAAAGCTGAATACTTCATTGATGCTGAAGAAGATTTCACCAAACCATACCGCCCCGCGGCGTTCGCGGAAAGTCAAAATTCATTCCAAGAATAGCCACCGCCCCTTTCCTAACGAACATCAAAATTCCAAGCAATTTGGGAAAATATAACGGGATGACCGACCCGAGCGACCATTTGTTGAACTTCAAGGCAGTGAGCGGAGTGAGCGGGTGGACGCTGCCTTATTGGTGTCATATGTTCGCATTGACACTAACAGGAGCAGCCAGAGAGTGGTTCGAAAAGTTACCTGACGGTCAGATCAAAAGCTGGGACGACCTAGTAGCAAAATTTTCACAACATTTCAGTCAACAGCATAAGCACACTCGGGACCCGTCAGAGATCCTGAGTGCTGTTCGCCGAGACAATGAATCACTGGAAAGCTTCATCACCAGATTTAACAATGAGATCTTGAATATTGGTGGAAACAGTGAAGACATGTTAAGAGGAGCGTTCCGAGTAAACGTAAAGAGCCTAGAGATGGTTAGATGTTTGACGGGTCGAGATGGTATGCCTCAGACTTGGACGGAATCATGTCCGCCGCCAAGGTCTTCGCAGCCACAGAAAAATTGTTAGGGCGGGAGGCGCCCAAACGACAGACAAAAACTGAACCTCGGAGTGCCCAGTCGAAAAAAGAAGAGAGGGGTTCAGTCTGGTCAAGGATTCAACCCCCGGAAAGCTCTTCCAGGCAGTTCGATGCCAGATCACTGATCGAACAGAAGCAAAAAAGATATAACAGCGGGCAAGTCTGACCGACAGCATTGGACCCCCTTGAAGAAAACCCCGTCCGAAATCTTAACGACGGAGAACATCGAGTTCAGAAAGCCTCAACCGCTGATCAAGCGAGTGAACCTGAATCCGAACAAGCATTGCATGTTCAACGAAGATATCGGACATGACACAAACGAGTGCATAAGCTTGAAGAATGAGATGGAATCCGCCATAAAGTCCGGAAAACTTGATCATCTGCTCAATAACGTGCGACAGGGTCCACAGAAGAACACAACTCCCGCAGACAAAGGCCTCCCGCGAAAGCAGATCAAAGACCTGAATGTTCACATGATTCAGGGGGACCTACTCAGAAGTTTAAACGGACGAAGGCAGATGAAGATGAGTGGAAAAGTGAACCCGTAAGTTTTCCAAGAATAAAAGGAGGCCTGATGTGTGTGAATATATATATAAATTTGGATAAAAGTTCCACACAAATCGGGTTTTAAAAATAGGTTTTCACCTACAACTAAACCACACACGAAAGGCAAGTGTACCTATCGTTTGTAATAAAGTGTCGGCAAGAACCGAGTGTCAATCCATGGATACGGTAATTTTCTAGTACTAAATCTTTGTAAATGACTAACCGAACAAAGAAATCTTAATTTGAGTTTTTAACTAACTAAACTAGCATACAATGAAAACAAAGCAAGTAAAAATACAAGAAACAATTAATCCAACAAGACTACCTAGACACGCATCCACTCTACTAATGTGATAAAATAGTAATGATATGGCAAAACATCATGAATCTAAACATAAATACTAGATTACAATCAAGCAACCTAATACTAACAAATAATCATCATAATGGGCTTCCAATCAAGAATTAAACATCGACTAACTTGTTTGTCAAAACAACAAAGTCTCATAATCAAAGGAAAGCTAGCATGAACAACATTCTAACCACCTAAGATTACACTAAATTAGCTAAACTCATGAATTAAACATCAACTTATGAAACTTTAACTAGCAAGTCATCACCAAGTCAAGAATCATAACAACACTCATCAATTTTCCAATATCAAGTGTAGGGTTTCATGCTCATCAATAATATTATAACCAAACTAATCTTTACTAGTCATTCCTAACTTAGCAATGTAAACAAAGAAAACATGAACATTCAAAGTTTACAAACAAACATCTAGAACATAGTTTTCCAACATGAATGCCTAAACATTTGTAAGACTAACAAGGTATGCAATTCTAACAAGCATGAACACCATCAATATCAACTCATAACTTCAACATTTCCTTGAAAGAAAACCAAATTACCATAACCATACATAGATAAAAATCACAATAGTAAAAGCTTCAACAATGTCTAGATAGTAAAGGTCTTAGCCCATAAGGCTTAATACAACTACAATCAATCTAAAAATAAGCTTACAAAACATGCTCTTAAACATAGAAATGCAAACCAAAATCAAGAAAGGATTGAAGGATGGAATGATGAATCTTATGTTGGTGGAAGCCTCCAAGAATCCCCTAAAATTGTTGCACTTGATTGAGAGAAAATCCCCAAGACTTCACACACAAAAATGAGGATAGTGGATGTGTATATATGCTGTCTGGACGTCTGGCACGGGCACTTGCACGGGCTTGCACGACCGTGCCTATTTGTGGAAAGTCAACCATTGGCTTTAATCTGACCAAAAAGTCAGATTTCTCTGTACTGGCACGGTCATCGGCACGGGCCCGCACGGCCGTGCAGGTCATGCACGGGCATCCGCACGACCATGCACGGTCGTGCACTTTTGAATTCTTGCGGCACTGGCTCCGGCACTGGCAAGCATGGTCGTGCGGGGTTTGGCACTGGCAAGCATGGTCGTGCAGGTCTGGCAGAATGCTTATTTTGTCCCCGAAACGCCCCCTTTTCATGTTTTCTTGGTCGGGCGAGCGCCCGGACCTGCAAATTCACAAATAACTCAAATAAGTACCTAAAACAATGAATTTGCATGAAGTTCGGGATAAACATGAAGGTAATTTGATGCAATAAGATGTACACTTTGTGTTACATCAAGGCCCATGCATGAAGCAACCTCTAATCGTCACAGCCCTGTTTGGTCATATCGGTCTTAGTATGTTTTCTTTGACACAGGAAGCACTTCTGACATAATGTATGAACAATGTTTCGAACAGTTGGACGATGAAGATAAGGCAAAGCTAAAGCCTGTGCACACCCTAGTCTCCGGGTTTGGGTATGAAGTTATGCATCCTAAGGGGCTCATAAAATTCCCGGTTACGTTAAGTGACAGAACCCATACAAGGACCGAGGATGTCGAGTTCCTCATCCTACCCACAAGATTGAAACATGACATAATCTTAGGGCGAGAGGCAATTGGTGACTTCAACGCCAATCCTTCCACGGCACACGGCGCACTGGGTGTTCGCACGCGAACAGGGATAGCCATTATCCGGGTCAACAAACATTGCTATGCAACAGAAGGATCGAAACCTGCTAAGGTCCCTAAAAAGGCAATTCGAACGGAGCCTGAGAAATGTGTTGTCAATTCAGAATACCCGGAACAAACTGTCACAATTGGGGCTACTATCTAAGAAACAATACGGGTCTTCCTGAAACAATTGCTAATCAAGATCGCGGATATCTTTGCTTGGAAGTCTTCGGATTTGACGGGCATTCCGCGAGAAATTTTAGAACATCGGTTACAGGTCAATCCGACGTATACACCGATAGTTCAGAAGAAGAGAAAGATGGGGCCTGAACAGACAAAAGCCATGAATGAGCAAGTACCGGATTTGTTGCACGCGGGCATCATCCGTGAAATTTAATATCAAACCTGGGTTGCAAACCCAGTGATGGTTCCTAAAAGCAATGGTTCATGGCGGATGTGTATCGATTTCAAAGATTTAAATAAGGCGTGCCTTAAAGATTGTTACCCTCTCCTAGAAATCGATCTCGCGGTGGCACCCTTCAAATTCAAGTGCTTCTTAGAAGCTTACAAAGGGTATCACCAGATACGGATGGCAGCCCGCGACGAAGACAAAACTGCTTTCCGTACGGACCAAGGCACATTTTGTTACAACATGATGCCGTTTGGTCTAAAAAACGCGGGTGCCACGTATCAGCGTTTAATGGATAGTATCTTTCGAGATCAGATCGGGAAGAATTTAGAAGTATATATGGATGAACTGGTCATCAAGAGCGTGGAGCAAGATCAGATGCTTCGGGATATCGAAGATGTTTTCTCCATACTGAGGAAAATAAACATGAAGCTTAACCCCTCAAAATGTTCCTTTGGTATGGAGGAGGGCAAGTTTTTGGGAGTAATAGTTACCGGGGAAGGATTCAAAGCGAACCCAAAAAAAGTGCAAGCTATCGCTCGAATGCCTTCCCCATCCTCGTTGAAAGAAGTCCAGACATTGAATGGAAGATTAGTGGCATTAAACAGATTCTTAGCAAATCACGCAGCTAAGTCTTATCCGTTCGTCTCAACGTTGCGAAATTGTCTGAAGAAGGCACATTTCAAATGGACTCCCGAGGCAGAAACGGCGTTTTTGGAAGTCAAAAAGTGCCTAATGGAGCTTCCTACGCTGACTGCACCTCGAGATGGAGAGCCCCTCATGTTGTACCTATCCGCTTCGGATATTGCAATCGGGGCAGTCCTCTTGACGGATCGAAAGAACATCCAAACGCCAATATACTACGTCAGCAGAACACTAACAGATGCCGTAACTCGGTACTCGATGCTAGAAAAACTTGTTCTGGCACTAGTATACGTGGCGCGGATGTTAAAAGGTACTTCCAAGGTCACCCGATACATGTGTTAACCGATTATAAGTTAAAGAACATGCTGACCAAGCCCGAGTTGTCCGGAAGACTTGCCAAGTAGGCAATTGAACTAGGCGAACACTCAATCGAGTATAAGCCCAGACCCGCAATCAAAGGCCAGGTTTTGGCAGACTTTGTCACGGAAGTACCAATAGGAAAAGTTCAGGAATGCTTATTTGAACAGCAACCCCCGACCTCTTCCGATGAAAGTCAACAATGGATCCTGTTTACGGAAGGAGCATCGAGCAGAGAGGGATCGGGCGCGGGATTGAAGCTGATCAACCCATACGGCCAAGAATTTACTTATGCCATCAAACTAAACTTCAAAAGTACAAATAATGAAGCCGAATACGAGTCATTCTTGGCCGGGCTGCGGATCACGAGAAATCTAGGTGTGAAGTTCATAGAAGCCCGGGTCGATTCTATGCTCATTGCAGGACAGGTATCGGGGACCTATGAAGCAAAAAATTATGTTTTGGTCTCATGCCTATCCCAGACCAAGGATCTCATGCAACAGTTCACTTCGTGCAAAGTGGTCCACATTAAAAGAAGTTAGAATCGACCCACGGACGCTTTGAGCAAATTGGCATCCTCTAGCTTTGAGCACATGGGCAGAGATGTGGGGATCGAGGTCTTAGACAGTCCATCCATACCTCAACATCAAGTTATGGTCATTCAAATCGGCACAGTCTCGTGGATGACACCCCTAGTTGAATTCTTATCCTCCGGCACCCTACCGGATGACAGAGTAGAAGCGAGAAAGATCCGCCACAAGGCGCTATGTTATCAACTTCACGGAGATGTTCTCTTTCGTAAGTCCTTCCTTGGTCCGTTGCTCAAGTGTGTAAATGCCGACGATGCCAGCCATATAATCCGAGAAATCCATGAAGGCATCTGCGGGCTGCACGCGGGACCAAGGATGGTGGTAGAAAAAATAATGACCACAGGATATTATTGGCCGGGCATGCACATGGACGCCCTCAAAGAAATCAAGAAATGCGATGCTTGCCAAAGACACACACCCCGGACGCTGCGACCTCAGAACAACCTAGTCCCAGTCACTATAGCATGGCCATTCCAAAAGTGGGCCATTGACATCATAAGACCGTTCCCCGAGGCCCCCGGGCGTGTAAAGTTCCTATTAGTCGCCATAGACTATTTCACGAAGTGGGTGGAGGCCAAACCATTGGCCCACATAACAGCAACGAATGTGAAGAAATTCCTATGGGAATACATTATCTGTTGGTTTGGCCTACCTCAGACGCTAGTCATCGATAACGGTACCCAATTCGCAGACACCAGCCTCCAGGAATGGCTATCTGAATTGCAAATAAAACAAGTGTTCACATCAGTTGCCCATCCGCAAGCCAATGGGCAAGTCGAGCGAGCCAATCGTAGCATCAAAGAGGGCATCAAGGCTAGATTGGGAACCAAACGAACGGGTTGGGTCGACGAATTGCCCCACGTACTATGGGCACACCGCACCAGTAAAAAGACCGGCAACTCGAAGACACCGTTCAGTTTGACGTACGGCACGGAAGCAATGATTCCTGCCGAGATAGGCCTCCCATCCGCAAGGATCATGATGGAAGACAATGAAAAAGAACTCAGAATGAATTTAGACCTCCTGGAAGAAAGGCGCGAACTAGCAGCCATATGAGAAAGCAAATACAAAAGCCAATTACAGAAGTATTACGACTTGCGGGTGAAACTTTGCGAATTCCTCAAAGGAGACTATGTCTTTCGAAACAACGAGTCATCAAACGCCGAATTGCCAGGGAAGTTAGCTCCGACATGGGAAGGCCCCTACGAAATTGATGAAGTACGGGGAAGAGGTGCATGCAAGCTAAAAAAATTAGACGGCACTCCTATCCCCAGGACTTGGAACGTTGCATAGCTACGAAGGTGCTATATTTGAATCAATGTAATTTTCTTTTAGGCCTGTGCGCCTCTTTACGGGCTTGCGTGCCTGATGTTTTGGTCTGCGTACCAGATCTAGTTTATCTTAACGTTAATACAAATATGGTTAACGCACAATTATCCTTCCATTTATATATATATTTTTTAATTTTAGTTCCTGTGCGGATAGGCCTGCGTGCCAATACTTATCCTATATTTTGGATACATGACAGATTTAGCTCTCACACATTTATATTATAGTCATACAAGACAAAATGTAAAATCCATGCCATATATACATTCAAAAAAGGGATTACATGAACAAGAAGAAAAAAGAAAAATATACAAGGATCAGCAAAACAAGTTTACAAGTTATGATAGTCGCGGAGCTGGCGAACGCTGGCGAACGCCAGTCGCCGCCTCAGCAAAACTTTGGATAACGTCCTGGATGGGAAAATGCAGTTGGTCAAACAAGTCCATTTGTGCATCGTACTTCCCATCCACATATACTCCATGAAGATCAAAACCGTCCAAGGAACGACCTCCTTCAGCAAAGGTTACTCCCTCCAGGAAACCTGCCTTACGCCCTAAATCACGTGATGCACAAAGAAGATCGGCAAGGCAGTCTCCTAGTTCATCCCCTTGGTGAATACGGGATATAACCTACGAAACGATCCAAGGATCAGCAAAACAAGTTTACAAGTTATGATAGACAGGGAAACCCATACCTTGGGAAAACCTTCCCGCATCAACCAGGCACAGTCAGAAGAAGCTCCCTTGGCACTTAACTTCAGAACGCCCTGCTCACCAATGTACTTGGTGTTTTCCTTGATCAGATCTTCAATTAATTAATCCTTTTCAGCAGCGGCAGCACGAAGAGTACTGATAGTCTCTTCCTGAGTTGCAAGGCGGGCTTCAACATCACACCTGGCTGCCTTTGCCTTAGCAAGCTCAGCCTCGCGGGTACGGGTTAGAGCGCGCACGGTCTCAAGTGCAGTGTTCTGTCGCCGACATGCCTCCTCCCACTCCTTAGCAGCAGCAGCTTGCCGTTCCCTCTCCTGCTCGAGAGCCCGTTCAGAATCTCTCAACTTCCACCTTTCGGTGTTAGCCGCGAGACGATATTTTTCCCTTTCCGCCCGGAGCTCTTCCAACAGGTTCTCCTGAGAACCCCAGTTCTGTCCCATGTAGTTCCAGTCCCGGTATATCTCTTGGGTCGTGGAGACCAGATTGGCCAAATGGTATATGTACGAATTGCCAACAGATACCCGGGACCGGTTTTGCTGCTACTCACGCTCCACAAAAGGCACGCCCTCATGAAGGAAATCAAAACACACCTCCCCGTCAGAAAATCGCGAGGAAGGAGTCAGATTCCATTCAAGGACATGCCGGGTAACCCAGCCCTCCATGAGGAGACGGAGGAGGTACCACCACCCGCTCGGAAGGCTCCTCAGTTTCATGAGCAGAGGCAAAGGTGGTGATTCCAACTTCCGGGCACCAGAGGAAGTTGAGCCCTCCCTGGACTTCCCCTTACCAGCAGAGGACAGCCGGCTGGGATCACTCTTAGTGGGAGGAGAGTCCAAGAGGATAACAGGGGCTGCACAAAAACAAACCGCCAAGTAAATAGCTAAACAGTAAACATACACAAATCCCTATAAAAGTACCTGCGATACTTTTAGTGCGGACCGCAACACGGTCACAAAGGCGAGTCCTCTTTGCTTTCGGAGGGGGAGGAGGAGGAAGGTCCATTTCCTACTTTCCACCAGCCACCACCAACGGAACGTTGCTGGAGTATGGTTCCTTCCTCTTGCGACCAAAAGCTGTATCACAAATACATTTTTTAACCAATGAGAGGATGCAAAAATCTATCCTTGGTCTTATCAAGGACAAGTTACCTGTCGCAAACAAGCCCTCGGAGGCCACAGGCTCCTGACGGGTTTGTTGAGGAAACAAAAAATTATCCTTGGTGTTGTCAACGATAGGAAGCTCCTTCTTATCGCGGGCAGCAACATGCATAACCCCAGGCACACCCACAAGAAGAACAGACAGCAGAAGACCCTCTGCTGCATAATAAACCAAGGTTAGAAACCGGGATAAGCCTAGAAAATATTACGAATTTACTTTCATCCATCTGGCTTCCGGAAGTATGGCACCTCGTCCGGATAAGGCCACAGGCGGCTCATCCCAGCCCTCATAAGGGCAGACTCAGGGATGGGGCACATGGGAGTAGGGGTATGGGTCAATTGTTGGTACCACCCATGCCTTTCTAGACGATCAACGAACGGCAGGGCAAGCAATGGCTTATCTGCTGAATGCCAGTACATGGATGACGGGACCACGTCCTCCCGAATCCAAAAGAATTTCCTGGCCCAATGAGGGTCCAGGAAAGGTGTGTCCACAGCAATAGCCTTCCGATCAGTCGGAAGGCAAACATATCGGCCACCCCTACCGTGCAAACGGTAGAACACCCCGAACTTGTCAATGATGGGCACGATGCCTTGCGCCTGACAGCAAAATTCAAAATGGCGCATGCGCATCATCGCCGATGCATGAAGTTGGGAAATATGAATCATATTCCCAGTTATCAGCTTACCCAGAAACCGGGTAACCGGAAATCGGAGATTCCCGGAGCTGAAGAATTCGGCGAACACGGCCATCTTCCCCACCGGAGATCGGCTCGGCGTTGAACCAGGAGCTGGAAATTCCGGCTCCCATTCTGGAGCTATACCATAAGCATTGACGACATCTTGAAACCCTTTGACGTCCCAATCAATGGTGACAGAGTCAATGGTTTGATAATCAGGTTTCGTCGACGACATATAATCGGCCAAATATTGATTACAACGAGCTATGGTTGCTAAGAAATCAAATAAAAGAAATTTCTTAAAGGAGAAGATATGATTACTTCAAGAACTCCGGCAAAGATTAATTTAGCTCTTCAACACAAAATAAGGAAGACGAAGAAGGATCGACGGATATATATAGTGGTAGCATTTAATGCGTGAAATACTACAACGCAACTGTCTACTAATTAGATTGTGACACGTCGGTCGGGAAACCAAAAGTCGAAAATTTAAAATCCCGAGACACGGAGGGAGCCAGCTGTCAGATCTTTTTCTGCGCAGTGCAACCTGTCACGTCTGTCAAACCTCAAATATAATCGGCGAACTACTAGTTCTACAGTAACTTCACAAACTAAATGCTTTGGCTGACACATCAGACATTATCGGAATGCAAGTTACAACAAAGAACAAGAAAAAGACAAGTCATAAATATAAGAGGAAGGGTTATCAACAAGGAAGTCATCAGCGATCTGAATAACCTTCTCGATGAACAGAAAGAACTACACTAAAAATGAGAAGTTCAACACAAGTGAAAAGGACAGTTTCATTTCATATGTACACAAGTTTACAAAACAAAGAAAGGAAATACATTGATAAATCTACGCTATCATTCTATTCGTTGCAGGGGGCCTCCTTGCCCTCAGCTTCCGCGAGCAACTTATTCACATGAAGGCGCAGCTCACCAACAACAGTGTCGTTCATCCGAGGCATCAGTGAAGGCCTTCTCCAGACTCGCCTTCTCTTCAGTAACAGAAACAAGGCGGTTGTCCTTTTCCTTGACCTCGGACGCAAGCCTCCGGACCTCCTCATCCCGGGCAGCGATAAACTCGACCTAAGCGGCTACCCGCTCCTTCAAATGCTTATTCTCTTCCTGGGCAGCTAGGAGAGCAGCTTCTCTCTTCTTGGCCTCAGCTTGGGCGACATCCCTCGCCGCTTCAGCCTCGACCATGCGGCTGACCGCACACTCAAGATCGTTATGCCCCACAACCCAACCGTTAAATACATCACGGCTAGTCGACAACACATTAGCTAGATGATAGCTAAGTGCTTGACCCAAGCTAGCCTGAGTTTGGGAGTGTATCCTGTTACACTTAGAGGGTGGAAGGCAGTGCTCAAAGAACTCTTGGCACACACGCGGATCAGTAAAAAGGGCGTCCGGGCCAAGATTCCATGAGGGACGAAAAAGGGAATCCCTTTGATCCTGAGATAAAGGATTCGAGGATTCCCTCTTTTCACCCATGGAAACCGAGGGAGTTTCAGCTGCATCCTCGGGGGGCACAACCTCAGTTTCCACCACTACCTCGGGTGGCGGCATACCGGCATCCTTGGGAGGCACATCCTCGTCAACCCTCGCCTGCAAAACCTCCAGAGGCAGAGAAGGCGGGCGGGGAACCACGACAGCTGCCAATCCAAAAACACAAAGTTAGTGATATTCACAAGAAATAGAAAATCAAACTTGCGAATACATGCAGGTTGTCGGATGATGGTCCTCTTCCTGACCCGGTCTTGGAGCCGGGTTAGCTTTATCTTCTTAGGGGGAGGACCCCCCCCCCCCCAAAGTTTGGAAACCTCCCCTCCAGCGGGATCATCGGCACCCTTAATTGCCTCCCCACCGACGGGATCATTGGCAACTCTTGAAGCCTCCCCTCCAGCGGGATCATCGGCAGCAACTGAGGCCTCCGCAACGACAGGATCCTTAGTGTCTTCATCAGCCTCCCCACCAGCGGGATCATCGGAATCTTTATCAAGGCCAGATACACTAGCACTATCCGCCCTCTTCTTACGTCGAATCAGATCTGTAATAGCACGCAATATGCCAGAATGAAAACTTTCCGGGGTACCGGGCGGGGAACCCTCACTAGTTGAATCCTCACTAGGGGACTCCTCACAAGAGGCTAAGTTTTTAAATCCGGATCAGGCTGACCACTACAACTAGTTAAAACCAACACGTCTACCTTACCTATTTAAAACAGACCAAAACATCAGCACACAAAAAAACGACGAATTAGACTATAACTTCTGGACATGAAGAAAAAAATAAAAATAAAAACAAAACCATAGATATTCGACTAATAGGCCAAAACTGTTTCAGCCCGTGGCCCAGAATCTGAATGTTGCAAACAAATGAGACTATGGAGATTGGAGAGTGCTTGTTTTCTTTATAACTTAAGATTCCTCTTGTTTTTCTTTAGCTTTAATACGGAAGGAGGAAAAAACATATATTTTTGGTTTAAAACTACAGTCTAAGATATCTCACATTTTCACCCTCCTAATTTTGTCTAACTAATAACATGTCTTTGAATGCAACATATTTGCAACTGTAATAAGAGTAAAGTTACATTCTTTTTATATAAAAAGATTGGGTTTTGCGATTCAAAAAGGGGTAGCGGCGCAGCTTGTTGCCCGCTTGCCTTCTGTTTCGATGTAATCCAATAAACAATTTATAATATTAATGGATATAAAAAGTTATTTTGTTTATTGTAAAAGTTTGAGTAATTGAATTTTGTTAAAAGATCTATAAATATGCTAGATTTAACTAAAAAAGAACAATAAACAATATATCCCCTTTGTCACTCCAGTAGAAATGTATCTCAATATATTATACGTTTTGAAATGAACAATTGCACATAATATATAATATATAATATAAACATTGAGACAGATATAACTAGGACCTGCAAAAGAATATTAATCATTCATTTTGTCATTATAGGCAAAGTTTAATATGATAGAAATACGCTTTTATTCGTCCTTCCTAATATTTTTGTTTGTCTCCTACCCACAAGTATATAACCTACACATGAGAAAGTCAAGCATAACGGTGACGAAGCTTTGACAAAAAACGCGAAAGATGAGGCCATGAGTAAGCTTCACCCTTGAAGTATAGGTTATAAAGTTTGATGGTCTACATAGAAAATTAGATGTAAAAAGACATGAAATTATTAGTTTGATGGTCTTTTATGTATATATACATGCGTACCATGGTATTTGTATGTAAGAAATATACAATTTTAAAAATATAATAAAAAAAGTGAACAATACCGTGATTAACTTATTTCTACTGAATTGCTTATATTGAAAGATATTTTCTTCCGGGTGTCATTTATCATGTTATTTTCTTGGTTATTAGCTCTTTGATGCATTCTAGAAAGTAATATTGAAATTAAACATAAGTTAACCGATACGATGTTTTATCAGTAGTGAGTGATCAATGAAAAGATGTTGAAAAGTAGTGCTGAGCTTAAAGACGTTGCAAAAACTTCTACCAAAGTGATATCATATTCTCTTCTGCGATTAACTCTAGTCAATCCAATTATTATGAAAAGGTTACTTCTTTTTAAACAGCACATACACACTTTCTAAAATCTACAACTTTAGGATGGAGGGGCCGGTCATAACTTAACCCATACCACTAATAATATCGTTGTCACCTCATTTCATTATTCATCTCATTTAAACTCAAAAGAGAGGGACACTCAAACTTGAACCACTAACCTAGCATTTTCAATAAAATAATGCTAGCTCATTAACTAGGTTTGTTCATCAGACTGGATAAAGGATTATTCGATTCGAATTTGAAAATTTTTGGACTCTATCCAATCTGAATTAGAAATATTCCTATCCAATCCAAATAAATCTGAATTAACCGAATAACAAGTTTTCACACTACTAAAAAATAAGCCTTTAATGACGCATGAATTATGACACACGGTCATTTTATGACATGAAAATGACGTGTGTCATTAAAATTGTCATCTTTTATCAAACTTTGAACAAACAATGACACGCATTTTTACGTGTCATCATTTAACGTCATAAAAAGTTAATAAAAAAAACACGGGCTACACTTTTGATAAAGTGTGTGTCATGTTTTAACTGTCACTTTATTATTTCTATTATTATTTCTAGGGCTTATATTATCAACGATCTTTCATTCATCGTTCTTTTTATGTCCTCTCCGCATGAATTCACGCCATCATCGTCAGTTCACTCTCTACATTGTAGATTACGGATCTGCTGCATCTGATTCATTACGGCTCTGGATCCAGCTGATTACGAGTGTTTTACGATTCGGGATTCACGTCATCGTCTGATTGTAGCAAGGTATCATTGATTCACTTGAATTCGCGTTCAATCTTACTGCAATTACTTTCTTCTGTTTTAATTTGATTAATTCTGTTGTAATTAGGGCTCAATTTGTGTTTTTCTGTTCGATTAGTCGTTTTGTGTTCTAATGGTTGTGATTATGAGAATTAATGACCACAGATTAGGAATTTATAACTCAAACTAGTAATTAGGGAAGAACAGTCCAGAAGATTGTCTTAAAACTGATTCGCGTCATTGCTGATTATGATTAATCGATTCAGTATTCAATTTTGCTTAAACTGAACGCCGTCTGGGGATGCCAATTGGATTGTTGATTGTTATTCTAGGGTTTCAACATAACGTCTGCAATTATGAGACAAAAGTACTGAATATAGATTAATTTACTCGCAATCTGTGTTTTTCTCATAGTTGTTTGTCAATGAGTTTTTACTTGCATAATGTTATTGATTAACTTTTGGTTGCAATTTGTATCTAGTAAGATTGTTAATTGACTGTTAGGTTTAATCTGTTGACATGATTGTTAGGTTTAATCTGTTTGTCATTTTGATACATGGAGAAGCTTGATTATTGATTGCTAGGTTTAATCCATTGACATGTTATGTGCAATGTTTCTAATCTATTTGTCAAGTTTGATTGTTTATTTCTGACATATTATGAAGGGATTACTGTTGGTATAATATGTTTGTTAGTTGTTAGGTTTAATCTATAGTGATGCTCGCTGTATAGAGAGTTAATTGGCCCAAACGGTGTTTATTACTTTAGTGTTGGGAAATTATGGGCTTAACGTATAGCAATATGCGATCTATGTCTTTTATGTTTAAAGTTTTATTTTAAGTCAAATGCACATACCCATATGCTTTCTTCTTTTCTTTTTTTTTTTTATATATAAGTGTTTTCTGTTATATTCTTAAACTGGTAACAAATGGTCATGGATAAATCATGGATTACGTCTGATAGATTGTCAAATGCATATGTCGAGGGGGTAGTGACATCATCTTGATTTTTATATGATTGTTTTCTGTTATATTATTAAACTAGTAAAAATCATGGAATTTGTTTTGTGAGGTAGCCTCGCCACATGAACATAAATTGAAGTTCAAAAATATTGATGATTTTTACGATGTTATCTTCAGACGAAGTTATGAGTCGGTTCGCTCGCCAAGGTGGTGTTATCTGAGAACGTTAAGTCCCACCAAAATTGATATATTTTCGACTTCAGTTCCGTCTGAATTCATTCGCTTAATTGCTAGTTTTAAAGCTCATTATGTAAAATGTTATATTAAGTTAGGGTTTGCTAACAAACAGGCTTTTATTTCCCCAAATCTGCACTTCTAATCAACTGGACTTCTAGTATTGTGATCTGCTATAGCTTATATGTGAAGTTTTAGGGTTACTCCATGGATTGCATACTCATTACCATTATGAGTATTGATTGTGTGTGTTTGAATACACAACAGTGCTTTGGATAGTGTATTGTTTTTTCATGGCACATACGGCTGCTATGTACATATTACCAGGGAGGGCCTCAATCGGGTTCTATTTGTTTGATCTTTAAGCCAATATGTACTTAGAGTATTGTGTATTATGGTTGTTGAGTGTTGAATTTTCATTTTTTTTCTTCAATGTGTAACCTATAGTGGTTATAAAATATTCTTGTTTTGTACAATCTGTTGATGGATTATAGCGCACGTATGCCGGACCTCATGTAAATGTCCCCCGTGAAGGAGAAGGCGTTTGTTACTTCCCTTAAGGCCACATGGTCCATGGAATAGGTTTCTCATTTCTTCCTTTACTAGTTCATTTAAAATCTTTGTTATTAATGCAAGAATGCACGTAAATATGCATTCCCCATCCGGTTATTATGGATTTAAAACTTTCTTATTTCACTTCTCAACAGTGATCGCAAATCATCATTCTTTATTTTTACTATATTCTTGTTATGCTCAGTTTTAGCGTTTATTTATACCTGACGAGTTTTTATTATTATTCTTACATCTTGAGGCATTAACTTTGAAATATTGTTAATTTTGAATGTTTGTTAGTATGAGCGTTTAACTGTTTAGCGTAAAAGTTTTACTTTCAGTTATTAGCTTGTAGTGCCTTGAAGCACATAAAAAAGTTTTAGATATTGTAAAACAGTTTATTAATGATTAGAAACATTATGATGAATAACAATACACAAGCACTCGTTTTTGATACTAAAGTCCACTTTTTGATTACAAGAAAATGAGTCACAATATTGAATTTACATTATGTTTTATAACATCTGCCATCGTTATCATTTCATCACTGTCATTTTGCTTAATGAATCTCATCATAATTAAGTCTTCATGTTTGTCTGTATGTATATAGATCTAACCATCATGAAGAAATGTACATTGTGTAAAAGAAGCATATAAACGAATAGCAGGAGTTAAAAGATGGAATATACTAATGTATGTTTTTTTTTCTTTAATTATTTTGTTAATACAGAATAAAGGCGATTAACAAGGGTATTGGTGTGGATAACATGCATTACATTATTATGGTCTCTGGAAGGTAATATTTGTATGGGTTTTATATATTTAAACGTTAACACTTTTAAGAAACTATGACCTTAAACTTCTGTCTTGCTTTGAGAGTTTTTATTTTTTTATTTATTATTATTACTTTTTTGAGACATAGATAAGGAGATGAGCAGATTGAGGGTATGGGCAACAAGATATATCAAAGTTATTGTTGCGTAGGGTATGGGCAACAAGATATATCAAAGTTATTGTTGCATCCTACGCAACCATGTTGATAATTTGCTTACAAAAATCAAATTACCAAGTGATGTCCGACCTTTCATAGATGCAGCAATGGGTTAGGTAAAGTTTTCAACATAATTAATATGTTTCATGTAATTTTAATCGCCTCTCACTAATCTAATATTTTTCTCAGCTTGGGAGAGGGAACGATGAATACACAGATGATGATATTGATTGGAATTCGTGAAGAATGGTAGACTTTTTTGACATCATTTAGTAACTAGTGAAATTTTGTATCAGCGTTAATGAAATATTAACTTTGTTTTTTAGTATTTTATGAAATATTATATGAAATGGATTGCCTTGCTATGCATGAATTTTAAGTTATATTATATACATTAATTCCGTGTCAAAAACCATTTTTTAATACTTGAAACCATGACATGCAAATGCGTGTCATAAAAACATGTCAAGATGCGTGTCAAAAATGCATGTCAAGAACGCGTGTCATAAAAAGATGACGCACAAATTCGTGTCATCTTTATTTTATGACAGAGCCTTTCTTGACATGCTTTGGCGTGTCATCTACCCCCTTTAATGACGCGCATTGCACGTCATTAAAGGCCTATTTTCTAGTAGTGTCATATTTTTGGTTCCTAGAATTAAATTGGTTTAGAATCACAATAAACATACAAAATCGAAAAATATAAATTAGCCTTGAACACCATTTCAAAGTTCGAACTTCAAAAAATAATTCAACGACTAGAATCCGGAATCGTGAAGGCGTTCTTTGAAATTGTGATTCGTGAATTAGATTAAGGTGTTAAAACAATAGTGTGAGGTTTAGGGTGTAACTTATATGTGTAGGTTTAGCGATGAACTTGTTAATGGGCTGGACCATACCCTACTTATAAAGATGTTATATATTCTTATCGATTAAATCAGATATCTGAATAATCCAAATAGTCCGAACTTTTAAAATTTTGATATCCAAATCTGATCAAAATATATAAATAAGAATTCGGATTAGTTTATTTTGGTTTCGGTTGTGTGCCCCAAAAATGATTTAGGTCGTATTATAACCTGTTCTAGGCCTCAAAAATGATTTAGCCGACCTTGGTGATAGGTGATTGAGTCAAGCCACGATTGGAGTTTTGACAAAGACATAACCATAAGCATGTTAATGAGGGCGTTCACCAAAGACAACTATGTTGAAAGGAATGATGGTTAGGTCAGTTATTTTTTATTTTCACTTGGGAAAATTCCTAAACTAACCCATCTCAAAAGAGAGAGTCCGTTAATGTTCCCCCTTTTCGTGATATTTCCAGAATGACACATCCCAAACACAACGCCACGATCAAATTGTTGTAGGCCACGATGAGATTCAGCGTTAAAAAATTGTTATAGGCCACGATAAAATTCAGCATCAATGAGAAGCTTACGCATGGAACAAAAGCAATTGTCACAATGATTTCCAAATGCAAACTCATCTTCAAGATGAGGTTTCTTCTAACAATAAAAAATTAATATTTGATGAAAATTAAATATTTCAATTACATGTAATTCATGGAGCGAAAACTTATATAGTCTAATGGAGCACACTCATCATCACCTTCAACTCTTCAAGTGATCCAACTTCTAGTAACCCTTTACCTCTTCCTCAAATCCCTTCTTCAAACTCTAGATACCTTTTTTTTCAAACCCCAAATCCGTAAATGTTACGAACAAAAAAATCAAGAATCTGACTTCCAATAACCCTTTTCTTCTTCTTCTTCTTCTTCAAACCGAAATACCTTCTTTTTCAAACACCAAATTTGTAAAGGTTTTGAACAAACAAACCAATAAAGTTCATTGTGACGATGGCTTTGGCCAGGGAATATCATCATGGCGTATTTGGTGCCACCCGTCATCCTTTCATTGGCAATTGAAATTAAGCAAATCTCATCTTCCAACATACAAATCTCATCGCGATGATAGGTTTCAACCGGGTTGTTCTTGTAATTTAGCAAAATTAGGGTTAAAGTTGGATTTCTACTCCTATTTTAAGTCATTTTGAGAATTTTCCTTTTTATCTTTCCTCAAAATATCACCATTACAACAACTTCTTGTTCACAAGAGTGAGTGTGAATATGGGAACCGTCTTGTTTCCTCTCAAAGACTAAATCACAACCATTTACACAAACATGACTTGGCAAGATCCACTCTCAATAATAATAATATATAATAATAATTTAGAAAAGTTATATACAAATAACATTTTCCAAAGCTAACATGTAAAAGTAACTCAAAATTCCCAAAATGTCACTTTCCAGGAGAGAGACAAAAATAGCCGTAATTACCAAAATTACTTTTACATAACCAAAAAATAGCCGTAATCCGGATGAAAGTTGAAATTTTTTAAGCTAAAAGTGTATTTATATGAATTGAGAAAAACATTTTAAATGAAACATATAATACTTGCATTCGTAATATGAAGTTAAATTTTTATGTAATCTATACCTATTACGTAAATGTTAAAGTTAGGTGTGTTCCTCAGGTTCGTTTTTCGGGTTTCGGGTTTTTTAGGTTTCAAAGTTTTAAATCTTAACCCAAAACCCAACCCAAATATCTCACGGGTTTTTCATGTTCGGGTTCGGTTTTTTCAGGTTGGGTTAATCGAGTTTAGATATTTTTAGAAAATTGAAAAAAAACAAAAAAATTTAAAAACTTCAATGCTAAAATGAAAACAGCATATTCTTTATTGCTCGTAACGCAAATAATCAAATAATAAACCAACATGATCAAGTCATAAAACAATTCAAATAAGAGTAAAACTAATTAACCAACTCGAACCATAATCGTCCACATCTGATTGTTCAATTACGGTTGCTATTCGTAATAAACGGAAAACATAAATTAACAATAAGCAATCAATCCATAATAGTTAGAATGACAAAAGTCGGCTCATATTCCGATAAATTTAGTGAAAACTAAACCTATTATACCTAAAAATATATTTAATTTCAAAACTAAAAATTTACTCAGGTTTTTCAGGTGGATCCGAAACTTATAAAACAAATCCGAGAACCAACCTAAATTATTTCGGTTCGGGTTCGGGTTCGGGTTAGTCCTATCTCAGGTCTGGGTTTTTTTAGTTGGGTTTCAGGTAAAAGTGAAAGCCTTAGTTACATTATTAGGATTTTAATAATAATAAGAGCATGTTTGGAATTAAGTTTAAAAAATGCTCGGTTTATTGGCTTTTTCAAAAAGCCATTTTAAAAAACCAGAATTTGAGGCTTTTGAAAAATTACTTTTAAACTCTTTCAAAAATCTAAAATAAAAAAAAAAATTATGATTGCCAAACACATTTTAATTTATTGGCTTTTTGAAAACACTAATAAGCCAATAAGTTTTTCAAACTCAATCTCAAACATGCTCTAAATTGGCTGTCGCTTGCATTTAAACCAAGTGTATATTTAGGGCTGTAACTGAACCACAAACACAATCATCAGTTCGGCGGCTGGACCTGAAAAAAAAAATTCATTAGCTTAACAGAAGAACACGAAGAGAGGTCGTGATCGTTCAATGATGTTTTTAAACGTTCGGTAGCATCTTAATTATACCCAGAAAATGCAAGTACTTCTAGATATCATATGGTATAATTCCAAACTTCCAATGAACACAAGTGATAACAATTATTCTATTTGAATTAATAGATAATATTTCTTGCATGCTTGTTCATTAGCATCATTTATTTTAGTTTGTCCATTAATGTCTACTAGCGTTCGTTTGTCCATTAATGTATATGTTAACAAAACAATCAAACAGACACAGGAAGTCGGTCTCTTAACGAACGAACACAGACACAGAATTTCATTCGATATATAGCGTTCAAAAACCATTCGTTCATCCAACAAAAGCTTAACGGACAAGAACAGTAAGCCTCATCCCATTTAGTTCGATCAACTTACTAGCAATATGTATATTTGCAGTTGCCAACCAATATTCTGTTTTAACAGTGTATATTTTTATGTCTATTAAACCATCACCAAGACTTTCGAATAATCTAATTAACATCACAAAACTTGAAAAACAAATTAAGCCGATTCAGTAACAAATCCAATTTTGAGAAACAACAAAATGAATATAATAAAATTCACTGTTGGATTTAAAGTGTAGTCACCGATAGACGCAAAATGCAACCGGATCTAAAACATATTGCCTGGAAGATGACACAGTTGTTATCTTTCTATACGACAAGATATCACTCAAAAGGCCCAAATTAAAAGACCAATTTCATTCTAAAATATCTTCTCACACAAACATTGTTATTAATAAATTTATGAAGTTCGGTAAGCAGATTTATCGACTGAAAATAACGACAACCGGCCAGTAAAACTTCTGAATTGATTTAGCTGCAGCCGATTTGGCAATCAAAAGCAAGGTATGGATCGCCCTTACTCTTGGTACAATGCAGCAGATATTAAGATTGATTTATAATAACAAAATGTAGTAACAGAAAAATGAAATAGAAGAATATGACGATTATGAGTCTGATACATATGAAACCCTAATTGTGAAGGCTGTTGTATATAGGCTTTTGGAGAATGAGTCGTGCTGTGTGATGACATCTCAGCCGTACGTTATTGGGCTTCATGGGCTTCTTGGTTGTGGACAGCAATTTGGGGTTGTTGATTGTAGACGCAATTTTTATAAGGAGTGTCATTTCTTATATTTGGCTTTTGAACCCGTGTATTACACGGGTTTTGTCTAATGATAAAGATAAATAAGCTCTATTATTTCAGTTGTGATTCTTAAAATACTTGTGAATTAAATAGGGTTAACGAAAAGTACTAAAATAGCAAGATTTTGAAAACATCAGGTGTTGATTTGCAAGAAATTTAAAAAAATACTAAAGTTATGTAGTTGGTCAAACCTTAGGTATGAAAATGACGCTTGATTCAATAATGAATATAATCTACACTATGTTATAACCCATTTGACAAAATGATATTGACCCATGAATAGCTAGAATGAATGCGATAAGAGATTAGGAATTAGATGAAATTTGGGCTTGACACCTAAGTTTTAACATCTTCTTTTATTAATATTGTAAGATGTAAGATGAAAACCATGTAAAAAAATACCAGTACCGGTACCACTATTTCCGAATTTCGGGATTTTTGGGATCGGTACCGGTACCATCCCGAGCTGATCTCTAACCTATGTATATATATTTTTTAACGACCAATAAACAAATATTTTATTAAAATTTCTAGCAAGGGGAAAAAAGCCAACAAAAACATATGTAAAAAAGAAGACGTAAACACCTACAAAATTGGTTTACCACCTATGAAATAAACGAGCGCATACATGAATTATAATTGAAACCTGCACCGATCCTCCCATGATAGGCCAATCTTTTTGGATCTCTTCTTTATCCGAATACAACCTATCGCTTTAATTTCTTCCACCAAGTCGGGCACATGTATCGGAGTTCCTTTATGGACTAATGCATTACGCTTCTTCCATGCACACCAAATACACACCAAACGCACTACATGGAACACTTTAACTTTGTCTTTAGAAAATGTCGAATACCAGGGTCGACCCTTGGGGGTGGCAGGGTGGTCGACGGCCATGGGCCCGACACCCCGATAGGCCCGATTTTTTTTTTTGAAAGAAATTATATGTATTTTTATTAAAAATAATATGTATATTTAATGTTTAAACACAATTAGATAATCACTAGCTTGGTCTACTGGCAAATGAGTATTACTCATAACCAAGATGTTGTGGTATCCAGCCTCATTTTATATATGTTTAATTCTTTTTTTATACAAAAGTTTTTTACAAAATTATAACAAAGTAAGGCCATATAAAAATTAAACTGTTTAAACACAACAAAATACTCCTTTTACTTAAAGCCCAAAAAATTTTTCACCTTCGGCCCAAAAGTTTTTTTACTTTCTCGGAGCCGGCCCTGTCGAATACTTATGCAACTCCATCAAATTCCGAGCACAAAAAGCATAAATCGGTGGAACCTTACACCTCGATCTAGCTCCAAACCGTTTTCGCCAGTACACAAGAAATAAACACATGATCTATTAATTCCTCCTCCGCATTGCGTACCGGGCACATCAATGACCAACGGAAATGTTCCTTTTCGCCAACTCCACAAACGTCGGTAGCCTATAAAGAATAGTCATCCATGCGACAAAACCCACATTTAAAGTTCAACATGTGTATATTACTCGATTTGTAAAGATATACAAAAAAAATGTTATATTTACTGAATTGTTTTTTATAAATGCTTTTGTGTTGTATATAATTTACGCTTTAGAAAAGGATCATAATAATAAGTTTCTAACTCTAAATTGGTTAGATTAGTTGGGATGTGACTTTATTAAATTCTGACTAATTTATGAGTTGCCAAGTCATTATTTAGAAAATATATTTAGTCAAGTTTATGACTTTTATACACAAATAATAGTGTAGTTACAAATTGAATAATTGATGACTTTGATTTAACAAAGTTATTGACTTTTTCATGAAAGTTTTAAGAATTTTCTTTAAAAGATCAACAAATAAAATCCGGTTACCCGAGATTACCTAATGGCAAAACACAACCTCATACGTGTGTGATCGTAGTTATTGCTGGGTAGCAGCCTACCGTCTCTTGTTCCGAGGAAAATTAGTGCGCCTTTTCGAAGGAAAATTTGTTGCCGAAGGCGCACTGCGGTAAAACCCGTTTGAGATTAGATTTAAACTTGAAACTCTTTACGGTCTCCAACTCAAATTTTCACTTCCTCTCCATTAAAGTTGAACTAAAACGTCTTTTTATTTCACATTTCTAAATTGAAGTGAACTGTGAAAGTTAACAATTTGATTATATTTTTCTTCTAAATAATTATGACAATATTGATTTTTTTTTCTTAAAGCTAAATCTAAAATCTGTTACAACTAACTATAACCTGTATAGTTTCTCAGAGCATTCTCAGCTCATTCCCTACCATGTATTCATATATATCATATAATTACACTATAAATTATTGTTTTTCTCTATCATGTTTAATTATATAATATTTTTTATACCTTTATCATTATCATTTATCTTACCTCCACTCACAAGCACTTTTAGAAAATATTAAAAAATTATACGATTTGAATAGTGAAACGTCAAATTTTAATCTTGTCATATAACATTTTCTTTCTCCTCTACTTACAACCGCTCATAACCATACCATATAATTTACAAATCTCTCTCCCGTATTTTTAAAAAACGGGCTGAAAATGCTCTCGTTAATCTTAAGCTTAGATTTTTGTTGTTAAAGGTATATTTTACTATTTATTATAACTTGTAGAAGTATAATATGTCTTATGTAATAACTTAATTACCTTGTTTCATGTTTATAAACTTGCATGTTTTGGATACATCTCCAATAAATTTTGGTACCTGATAAAAGGAAAAGGTTAAAATACAGAGAGATGGATAAAAATAAAAAGTGTAATAAAAATTTCATGGCATAAAATTCAAGAAAAATAATTAAAAAAATCATAACTTAATATAATATATATATAACGAAAAAAGTAAAAAAAAACACAAAAATGTTTCCCCCATCTTTCCCGTCCAAAAAAATACCCAACGTCGAGGAAAAAAGACACGATAACAAAAATAAACAAAAAAACACAATGATAAATAAAAAAAAGACACAATATATCACAAAATGTAACACCGTGTTGAGTAGTATAACACAATATCAAGGAAAATATACACGATACTAAGAAAAAATGCACAATCAATGATAGAAAATAAAAAAGAAACATAATAATAAATAAAAAGACACAGTAATCTTTTTTTCTTAGCATTGTGTGTGTGTGTTTGAACGAGGAAGACATGGAAACATTTTAGTTTTTTTTTTATTTTTTCATTATTTTTTTATATTTTGAGTTACGACTTTTTTTTAATTATTTTGAAGAGTTTGTTTTAGGCCACTAATCATTTTCATCATTCTCATTTTTATCACAATTTGTAGAATAACTTGACTCCCTTAATGAAATGTGGTTTTACGTTTCAAGTCACTAGTTTGTTCCGATTGATATCTTCACCTTTTTGAAATCAGCATTGCATATTTACACATGTCACAGCCGATAGCCCTCGACCCCTATATCCCGGAAAGGGAGCCACGAATACCGAGTGGTGGTATTGGTGTTTATTAAAATAATTTGCAGTAGAATATTTCATCAGAGTTGTAATTAAGAAAAATGATCAGAGTTTATAAAAACACCATGATTTATTTCATAAACTGGGATTAAAACCCATTTTTATACAAACATAAGTTTTATAGGGGTAAACCCTTAGTTTGCAAAACACATTTCTTTATTCTGGTGACAAGCCACTTATTTAAGCTGGAGCCCGCAGGCATCATTCATTTGTTTCTAACAAGTTACCTGAAACATGTTAAAAATATTTGATCAGCAGGAAATACTGGTGAGTACATTCATTTATAAATGACACATTTTACAGTTATAGCATTAAGATGTTTTTTACATTTGCCTACTTACAAATTACCGAAAGGTACTTGTCACTCGATCATATCTGTGGCTGTGGTCATATTACTTATTGGCTAACACTTGTCCGATAAGTAATGTATAATAGCCCATTAGGCAAGCATTGTATACAAAACCCAGAATACCAGTAGTAATTATCCTGTAAGTCTACAGAGACTTAATCACTGTAATGTAATTAAAATTATTTGAAAATATATTTAAAAACATTTGGACTATCTGTCATGAGTTTAATAGGTTTAGAAAAACATCATGACAGTATTGAAAAATCAGTTGTCTCACGCAAATATGAGTTGTATAAAAACTCGAATGTCTCATCTTGAAAGATTACAATTAACAAGTCTCCTGATATTAAGCAACTAAGTTAAACACAATGTGGTATATCTAAGTTAGTATTAACCCTATAATCATAACGATGATTACGAGACTAGAAACTTTACGCGATAGCACAATGTCTTACCTTGCTTAGGCGAAGCCTTTGGATTCGCGTGTAAAAGTTTCTTTTGATCGGTAGGGTATCGTTATGACTACTCGAGTATTATACTAACGTCTAGATATAAGAAAAGTGAGAGAGAAAGTAGATTTGGGACGAGAAGTTTCTTTCGATCTGATTTCTGCCCCTTCTATAGCTGATTTCTAGTCTGGTTGCGTATCGTGATGGACCTATAATAAGGCCATCGCGTATCGCGACTAGACCTCTAGCTCCACCGAGTCAGCCGCCACGTGTCAGGAAACGTGTCTCGCCTGCATAACCTCTACGTCGCGTATCGCGATGGGTTACTTAAGGGATTCGTCACGTATCGTGACAGCCGCAATAATTTCTGGATAACTTACACTTCAACGCATATCGCGACGAGACTAATCTAAATCCGCCGCGTAGCGCGATGGGAGGATATTTAAAAATCTTAAATTTCCACAAAAATACTAAGGCGGCACCCCTAAGCCGCTCGCGGTGATGTGGGCGTACAAACTGCGCCATCAAATCCAAACTAAACAATTTTGTTATACAATTATATATTTTTGATGTGCTTGAAGTAGTTTAATAATATTAACTAAATTAAATAAAAATAAGCACTAAGTAATACTCTAAACTCTCTAAAACTCGACTAAACTACTAACCGGCAAGTGAACTGGTCAACTCTAGTAAAGCTAAGTAAATCCGGATATCGAACCCACGAGACTCTCTAAATTACGTTTATTAGCTAATTAGACTCAACTACAAACACGACTTATTAATTTATATTTGTTTGGGGGGGGGGTTAATTAAAATACTAATTTAAGACTATTTATTTAAAACTAATTAAGAAAACAAGTAATTTAAACAAAAGCAAAAGTTTGTTATTTAAAATAAGATGATGATGAGAAAACTACATAGGCTAGAATCCCCTAAATTTCAGTTATGAATTAACCGGGAAAATATTTAGTTGTGAATTGGGATCATAAAATAGACACTTAAAAGAAAACCCGAGCAGTACCCCTGACCCTTCTCAAGAAGACACCTATGGGTTTCTAACAAGTTTTAACGCACACCAGTATTAAAAATCAAGTTCCCTTACGGTCACCTAATTAATTATGATTTAGTTCATTTATACGAAATCCTACCTTACAGCGCGGAAATCAAAGGCAATTTAATATATTTAATTAATTCAATAGACAATAATAAATAATCAACCCTAGACGGACTCCTTACGAAGAACTAAATCTAGCAAGATTAAATAATAAAGATCTATCAATAACCTAGCACTTTACAGATTTTAAGTTAGCAACACACTTAGGTTTATTTGACAATATTATTTCTATGATCTTATCATGAAATTAATCATAAAATAATCAAGAACACAAAGTAGTTAACCTAATAGCAACCTATCATATGACAAACAATAATCAAGAAAACTATGGAATAAAACTCATCAAACAATCCTAAGCATCCATATGCATTAATTTAATATAGTTAAATCTTTTACCAAATCATAAAAACCATAACGATAAAGAATCCCAAGTCAATTCAAAACATCAAAGTAGGTTCATCATAAGGCTAAGTAGTTAATGCAATTTAACCTAACATCTTAAGTTTAAACAAAACAATCAAATAAGAATTCATGGCGGATATAAAAGAAAACGAAAGAAAACAGAATATAAAACCCGTGTTCTTCATCTTCAACTAATGCACGCACCACCAAATGATTCTTCTACTCCAAAGTCACCAAAAGATGCAATCCTAGGCCTTGGAACTCCCCAAACTCGGATGTAGCTTTCAGGATATGGTTAAGGTTGAGTTTAGGTGGCTTTATATAGGAAATATCAATAAAAAACCCTAAAAATGGTTGGAAGGTTCTGGAACTTGGCCCACCGCGCCGCGTGGCGGGCTTGGGCTCCCCGGTCGAGTGACGCTCCGGATGGAGGGGGCGTCCAAAACCGGTCCGGTTCACTCCAGGTCTGGTCCGGTTCGTTTTCTGATGGTCCGGTTCTCCGGTTCAGTTCATTTTCGCTCATTTTTCGTCCTCTTTTCACCAAAATTATAACCCGGAACCTAAAATATAAAAAGATGTTAGTAGTATACAAATCTTACAATAAAACGAACAAAACTAATAAACTATTAAATAAAATGTACAAGGGATTAATGTATATTAAACGTTATATCAATTTTCTTCTTCTTTTTTAAATTGATAATCACGCCTTTAGATAAATGATGTAACACAAAGTGCACATCTTATTACACCAAATTTTCCTTATATTTTAGCCGAACTCCATGCAAATTCATTGTTTTTGGTACTTATTTGAGTTATTTGTGAATTTGCAGGTCCGGGCGCCCGCCTGACAAAGAAAACAAGAAAAGAGGGCGTTTCGTGGACAAAATCAGCAATCTGCCGACCCCGCACAACCGTGCAAGATCTTGCACGACCGTGCTTCCCGGAGATGCAAGCCAGTGCCGCAAAAATTCAAAAGTGCACGACTGTGCATGGTCGTGCGGATGACCGTGCATGACCTGCACGGCCGTGCGGGCCTGTGCCGGTGACCGTGCTAGAACAGAGAAGTCTGCCCTTTTGGTCAGACTAAAGCAGGGTGTTGACTTTCCACTTATATGCACGACCGTGCATGCCCGTGCATGGGCCCGTGCCAGATGTCCAGAAAGCTTAAATACACCTCCACTACTCCCATTTGAGGTATGGAGCCTTAGGGGAATTCTTTGAATTGCTGGAAAAATTATTGTGTGTGTGTTAGAGAGAATTCAAGGCTTCCATCTTTGTGTGATCATCCTTTCAAGTAGCAATCATCATTCATCTTAGTTTGCAATCTTTTGTTCTTGACAATGATTTGTAAGATTACTTTGATTTTGTTTGTTGTATCAAGCCTTATGGGCTAAGTACTCTTGTTACTTAGATTATGTTGAAGCTTTTGCTTATGTGATATTTATCTATGCATGATTTTGACAAGTTGGTGTTCTTCAAGTTTATGACATGTTCTTGAATAGAGTTTGATGGTTGAATGCTTGTTTTAATTCCTTGTCTTGTTAGTTTGATAGATGTTTAACCAAAATATGTTGGAAAACTATGTGTTGAGAATTTGTTTATGAACTTAGTTTGTGTATGCATACTTTGTTTATATCATTAAGTTAGGAATGACTAGTGGAAATTAACTTGGTTATGAATTTTAACAAGCATGAAACCTATCACTTGATATTGGAAAATTGTATGGTGATAATATGATTCTTTGAGTCGCAGTGTGCCAATGGCTGAGTGTTATGTGCCTTATATCTAAGGCTTGATACAAAACTACTTTCAAGCCGGGGGTCTCACCGGAAGCAGCCTCTCTATTCCTACGGGGTAGAGGTAAGGCTGTCTACATCTTACCCTGCTCAGACCCTACTATATCTTTGCTATTGGTGGGATATACTGAGTATGATGATGATGATGATGATGATGATGATGATGATGATGATGATGATGATGAGTTGGTTAATATTTGCTAGGGATTAAGGCCATAATTCTTGGTTCATATTTTGCTAATTAAAAGTTTCATGTGTTTAACTAGTGTTCTTGAACTTGTCTATTTTTACATGATTTTAGGTGGTTAGTTTGTTGTTTTCATTCTAGCTTTCCTTTGATTCTGAGATTAGGTAGTTTTGACAAACTTACTAATCTATGGTTATTAACTTGTTGAAAACCCATCATGTTGTTTTGTTGCTAGTATTATGTTGCCTTGATTGGAATTTGATGTTGGTGCTTAATACATGATGTTTGTCATTATCATTGCTATTTTGTTACTAAGTTTGAGTGGATGCATAGTCTAAGTAGCCTTGTTTGGATTGATTGTTAGTTGTATTTTACTTGCTTTGTTATTGTTAAATGCTAGTTTAGTTACTTGAAAAATTACTTGGATTATTTGTTTGGTTAAATTAATTACAAAGATTTAGTATCAAAAGTTAGCCGTGTCCATGGATTAACACTCGGTTCTTACCGATACTTTGCTACAAACGATAGGTACACTTGCCTTTCGTGTGTAGTTTGGTTGTTGGTGAAAACCATTTTTAAAACCCGATTTGTGTGAAACTTTTAGTTAAATTTAAATTTATATATATATATATATATATATATATATATATATTCACACACGTCAAGTTTTTGGCGCCGTTGCTGGGGGCACGGTGTTTTACTTTTGAAAACGATACAAGTAATTGATTTGCCTTATTGATATTTTTGCTCTATGTTATTTTAGTCTATTTCATTTTTATTCATTTTGTTTTATTTTATTTTAGTTATATTTTTTAGATAGTTTTCCGTGTCTTGTCTGTTTCCATTCCGCGTTTCTTTCGGGTGATGCATGTCCACCACACCCGGTCCTGATCTTGTTTCCCCCTTTTCTGAACCCGAGCGACATCTTCGAAAAGGTTTAAGGAGGAGAGTATGCGAGATTTCCGAGGTATTTGAAAACGAAGTTGTAGAGGAGGACGCGAATCCCGAGGTTGAAGAAATGGCGGATCCTAACAATCAAGGTCGCATGGATGATTTCGCCACGCCGTCACTCGATGGCTACGGCAGCGGTGTCACGGAGCCCGAGATTACCGTGAGTTTCGAGATCAAGTCGAGTATTATTCATATGGTCGAAAATTCCGTTTCTTTCCATGGCCTCTCGAACAAGGACCCTCACTCTCATGTTGCGCATTTCCTTCGATTATGTGCGATATTCAAGATCCAGGGGTGTACGGACGATGCTGTGAGACTCCGAATTTTTCCGTTCTCACTTCGCGGGGCTGCCTTGGAGTGGTTAGAGGCACTCCCTTCTGGTTCCATCACCACTTGGAACCAATTGGTTGAGCAGTTTCTTCTTCAGTACTTCCCACCCGATAAAACTGCAAGATACCGGGCAAAAATCACTGGTTTTCGTGTTGATGATGATGAGTCACTTCATGCTGCATGGGAGAGGTTCAAGGGCTTGTTGAGAAAATGCCCTTATCACGGTTTGAGTCGCGGTCTTCAGTGTCATACGTTCTTTGATGCCTTATCCGGAGCACAGAAGAAGGCCGTTGATCAGGTTGCGGGAGGAGATTTTGGTAGGTGTACTCCCAACGAGGCGTTGGATGTCTTAGAGCGAGCTGCAAAGAAGAGTTTTGCATATAATCCGCCTCGTAGTATCCCTTCCACTAAGGGCGTTCTTCATGTCGATTCTAATACCCTTGTTTCCGCTCAGTTAGAAGCCTTGACCAAAAGATTTGACCAGATGCAATCCGATCTGGCTAAGTCTAGCTCTTGTTATGGGTGTGTGAAGGGAAACACTAGACCAGTCAGTGCCAGCAGGCCATGGTGGTGGAGGATTTTGACTTTGTGGGCCGCCAAAACAATGCCTACAACAACTCCTATAACCCGGGATGGAGAAACCACCCAAATTTCAGTTGGAAAGATGGTGGTGGCAGTCAAAATCAGAATCAAAACCCACCGGGGTTTGACCGAAATCCAAATTACCAGAATCAACCCCAGAACCAATCTTACTAGCAAAAGCCTCAGTTTTAGGGTTCCAGCAGTAGTGGTCAGTCTAGTGGTGGGTATAGTGTTGAAAATATTTTGACTCAGATTTTGGCTAAAACCGAGACCTCAAACAAACTGGCTAAGCAGAGGAACCTGAAGATTGATGAGACTCTCCAAAGACATGATCTCGAGTTGAGGAATCAGAAAGCGTCCATTCAGACCATTGAGAATCAAGTTGGACAGATTGCTCAGCTCCTCTCTGCGAGACCACAGGGTAGCCTTCCGAGTAACACTGAGATTAATCCGAATGCCAAGGCTAAGGCGATTACCCTGAGGAGTGGTAGGTCCACCATTCCTGTTGATGCATCGGTTTCCACACCAAAACCGATTGTCGATGAGATCGAGACTGAGACTCCTGGTGAGGTGCATCCAAGGGTAACCCCAGAAAGTACCGCACAAACCAGTGAGCCAGTCAGGACTTATGTTCCTCCTATTCCATACCCAGGCCGTTTGAAGAAGCAGAAAATGGAAGAGCAGTACGGGAAATTCTTAGAACTTTTTAAGCAGGTTCACATTAATCTTCCGTTTCTCGATGCGTTGAAAGAAATGCCTAAGTATGCTAAGTTTCTAAAGGAGGTTCTCTCGAACAAGAAGAAATTAGAGGAGCTTTCTTGTGTGACTTTGAATGAGGAGTGTTCAGCGGTCCTTCAGAATAAACTGCCCAAAAAAATGACCGATCCGGGCAGTTTTACCATTCCATGTTTGATCGGTAGTTTGTCGGTTAGTAACGCTTTAGCCGACCTAGGTGCTAGCAGTAACTTGATGCCTTATTCTGTTTTTGCAAAGCTAGACCTGGGTGAGCCTAAGCCTACTCGCATGAGCATTCAGCTTGCCGACCGCTCGGTGAAATACCCGAGGGGTATAGTTGAGAATATGCTTGTGAAAATCGACAAATATGTGTTTCCTGTTGACTTTGTGATCTTGGACATGGATGAGGATAAAAATGTACCACTCATCTTAGGTCGTCATTTCCTAGCCACTGCTAGAGCTCTCATCGATGTCTGCACCGGTAGACTCACTCTTAGAGTTGGAGACGAGGAGGTGACCTTTGATATTGGGAGATCCATGCGCCACCGACATGATCATGATGACGTGCTCTACATTGATACTGTCGATTCTTGCGTTTGTGAGCACATACAGGACACGTGTGAGGAGTACTCTTTGGATACTCAGTTGTATGTTGGAGGGATTTCTGACTTGGTCAGTGGACCTCTATTTAAGGAGTTGGTCTGTGGTGTGGATAACGAGCCTCCTGAGTGTTTAGAGAGGATTGAGGATGTTGATCGCGTTGCCGAGCCTAAGGCAAAACCTTCTGTTATAGACCCACCATCTATTGAGCTTAAGGAGCTCCCGTCCCATTTGGAGTATGCCTTCTTAGAGGATGGGTCCCGCCTTCCTATTATCATTTCTGCTAGTTTGTCGAGCGAGGAGAAGGTGAAGTTGCTCGCGGTTCTGAAGAGACATAAGCACGCGATCGTTTGGAAGATCATGGATATAAAAGGGATCAGTCCATCCTATTGTACCCATAAGATCTTGATGGAGGAGGAGTACAAACCCGTGGTGCAGCACCAACGGCGTCTCAACCCTAATATGCAAGACGTTGTGAAGAAAGAGGTCATCAAGCTTCTCGATGCTGGATTGATTTATCCGATCTCTGATTCCCCATGGGTGAGCCCGGTGCAGGTCGTCCCGAAAAAGGGCGGTATGACGGTTGTTGTGAATGAGAAGAACGAGTTGATTCCTACGCGTACCGTCACGAGATGGAGAGTTTGCATTGACCACCGCAAACTCAACGATGCCACGAGGAAAGACCATTTTCCACTCCCCTTCATTGACCAGATGTTGAAGCGACTGTTGGGAAAGATGTTCTATTGCTTTCTTGACGGTTTCTCGGGATACTTTCAGATCCCCATCTCTCCTGAGGATCAGGAGAAGACGACATTTACATGTCCTTATGGCAAATTCGCCTACCGGCGGATGCCCTTTGGACTGTGTAATGCCCCAGCCACGTTTCAGAGATGTATGGTGGCAATTTTTCATGATATGATCGAGGACTCCATGGAGGTTTTCATGGATGATTTTTCTGTTTTCGGGAGTTCTTTTGATCATTGTTTGAGAAATTTGGAGAGAATGTTGGCTCGTTGTGAGGAGGCCAACCTTGTTCTTAATTGAGAGAAATTCCACTTCATGGTGAAGGAGGGCATTATGCTAGGGCATAAGATTTCACAGGCGGGGCTTGAGGTTGATCGAGCCAAAATTGATACCATTTCGAAGCTTCCGCCACCCAATTCGGTGAAGTCTATTAGGAGTTTTCTCGGTCACGCGGGATTTTATCGGCGATTCATAAAGGACTTTTCCCAAATCGCCCGCCCGATGACGAAACTCCTTGAGAAAGATGCCCCGTTTGTTTTCTTCTCCGAATGTCTTCGGGCGTTCGAGCTTCTGAAGGAGAAATTGGTGAATGCCCCTATCATGGTTGCCCCCAACTGGTCTTTACCTTTCGAGTTGATGTGTGATGCTAGCGACTTTGCAGTTGGAGCTGTCTTAGGTCAAAGGCGGGATAAGCATTTTCATCCGATTTATTATGCGAGCAGGACACTGAATGATGCGCAGGAGCACTACACGACCACTGAAAAAGAGCTCCTTGCTGTTGTCTTCGCATTCGATAAATTTTGGTCTTATCTCGTCCTTTCTAAGACCATTGTGTTCACGGATCATGCAGCCCTTCGCTATCTGTTCAGCAAACAAGATGCGAAGCCGAGACTTATTCGATGGATTTTGTTGCTGCAGGAGTTTGACATTGAGATCCGTGACAAAAAGGGTGCTTAGAATGTCGCGGCAGACCACCTCTCCCGTCTTGAGTGCTCAGCTTCATCGGAACAAGTGGGGGTTCACATAAATGACAATTTCCCCCATGAGTTCCTCATGCATATCGAGACACGGGATGAGGATCATCCTTGGTTTGCTGACATTGCGAATTTTCTTGCTAGTGGGATCGTACTTAAGGGTCTGACTCACCAGAAAAAGAAGAAATTCTTTTCTGATGTTAAGCATTACTTTTGGGAGGATCCTTACTTGTTTCGTGGTGGTGCTGATCAGCTCGTGCGTAGGTGTGTGTATGGTGACGAGGCTCGAAATATCTTGAGACACTGCTACGAGGGCCCGACCGGAGGACACCATGGAGCCACATCCACGGCGAAGAAGGTCTTTGATGCCGGTTTCTTCTTGCCGGCCATCTTCCGTGATGCTCATGACATGGTGCAATCTTGTGATGCTTGCCAGAGGGCAAACAACATCTCTTCACGAGATGAGATGCCCCAGCGACCGATTCAGGTCTGCGAGGTTTTTGATGTCTGGGGCATCGATTTCATGGGACCTTTCCCGACTTCTTTTAGCCATCGTTATCCTAGTAGCCGTTGATTATGTTTCAATATGGGCCGAGGCGCAAGCCTTGCCCACAAATGATGCTAGGTCGGCGGTGAAATTTCTGAAGAAGTTGTTCTCCCGCTTTGGTACCCCTAAAGCACTGATTAGTGACGGAGGGACACATTTTTGTAATGCCCAGTTGGAAAAGGCATTGTCCGGTATGGTGCCCATCATCGCTTCTCTACACCATATCACCCGCAGACAAGTGGGCAGGTTGAGGTCACGAATCGGGGCATCAAGAGGATCTTGGAGAAAACGGTTAGTCAGAACCGCAAGGATTGGTCCGAGAAATTGGATGACGCACTGTGGGCTTTCCGTACCACCTACAAAACACCGATTGGTACGACACCGTTTAAATTGGTGTACGGGAAAGCGTGTCATCTCCCTGTTGAACTCGAGCATAAGGCATATTGGGCATTGAAAAGTGCAAATCTTGATCTTGCATGCGCGGGTAAAAACAGGATGGGTCAGTTGCATGAGCTTGAGGAGTTGAGAGGCCAAGCTTACGAGAATTCACGGATTTACAAGGAGAGGATCAAAAAGCTTCATGACGCCCGGTTGAAGGACCAAAAACAATTCCAAGTGGGCGATCGTGTTTTGCTTTACAGTTCTCGCCTTCGTTTATTCCCTAGGAAGTTGAAATCCCGATGGTCCGGCCCCTTTAGTGTGAGACAGGTATTTGACTACGGTACCATTGAGATTGGCCATGAGGATGAACGCATCTTCAAGGTAAACGGTCACCGTTTGAAACACTATTTGGGTGAGCCGGTCGAGACTGTTTTGGAGGTCGTCGACCTCCACCCCATGATCTAGTGTGGGGAGTGTGAGTCTAGCTATCGACTCCGTAAAAATTTAACGTGTTTAGGAACTTTGTAGTTTTTGTGTGTTTGTTTTGTTCTTGTTTATTTTTGAAGAGTTAAGCTATCTTTGTTTCTTTCCGGTTTCATTCTTTGAGCGAGAAATTATGGGTTAAGGCTTATAATGGTCAAAATCGGGAACCATTTTGGTTTGAAATTGAGTGGAACACTGCTAAATTGGCAGAATGAGAATTGGTAGGCCAAAACGACTTCGCACAGGCTCGTGTACGACCCTGCAACGGTCGTGCAGAATCGTCTCGGGAACCGTGCAGACAGTTTTGATCAAGTTTTATCCCTTGCTTACCCCATTTTCATCCATTTCACTCTCCCCACAGCCGTTTTTGACCCCCTAACCCCCAAATCTCTTGTTCTTCACCGGATTGTCACACTAAAGGATGTTTAATCTTCCCTTCCATCTTCCTTTTCCTTATTTTTATTGATTCTAGGGTTTGTTCATGAGGAATTTGGGGTTTTTCCAATCCTATCACTTTTGGGTCGGATTTGCCCTAATTCCTTGTTGTTTTGGTTAGTTTTAGGGTTGTATTTGGCTATTTTGGGCTTGATTGCGTGGATTTGGTCGATTGGGTTGTTTTCCAGCAGCAGACCGCCGTATGCACTGTTTCTGTAGGCCACGCACGGTTGCCGGCACGGTCCGGCACGGCCGTGCGTGGTGGTTTTCTCGGCGGAAATCTGCTGGCCTGATCTGGACAGTTTGCCGAGTTGCACGGTCGCCGGCACGGTCGTTGGCACGACCCCGCACAGCCGTGCACTGTCATTTTTCCAGCCATAATTCCCCAGTTGACCAGTCTGTTTTCTTAAGCCCCTGTGCATGGTCCTGTCAGTTCGCACTGCCTTGAACTGCTTTTGGCATGACCATGCCAAAGAGTCAGTCAACCCGTTTCTCTTTTGTCTATTTTTGCTAATTCATCTCTTGTTTGACAGATGTCGGGTCGCAGGCACCTATTCTGCCGGTTTCCAGGGGATGATACCAGGAGCAGCGACGCTTCGCTGAACTATGGCCGAGGAGGAGTAAATTCGTAATGGGACGTGTCCCGTGCTACGAGACGCTTGAACGCATAAACCAACGCGAGCGTTTTGATGCACTGCTCACAGGGCCGTGAAAGCGCCTTCTCTTTATTTATCGGCCTGTCTTTCTCGAACTTACCTTGGAGTTTTTATCTTCTTTCTTTATGGACCCGCTGATTTTGGATCCTCATGACAGCAATAATGGGGTCCGGTTTCAGTTGGGGGGGAAGTGGTATACATGGTTGCTCGCCACCCTGGCTCGCACCATGGGTCTGTATATCGATGAGGAGATTGAGACTAAGCTATTTGAAGGGTTTAGAGATTTCCCGAGTTCGGAGGAGAGGCACGCTTTTTGGATGTGGGTTACCGGAGAACCGCATGACGGCCGTTCGTCAAAGGCCACACTGCTTTTAGACCCCTTTCACCGCCTACTGCATCATTGTGTTCTTTATTGCATTGGGGCCCGCGGTGATAGTGTGGGCAATCTCGTGACCCAGGATCTTTTTCATTTATATTGCATTATTGACGGGCATGATTGTAATCTTGGGTTTAGTGTGGCCGAATGTTTCAACTGAGCGAGTGGGTCCACTTCTGGTAGTTCCATTTGTGCTGGGATGCTCATCACTGAGCTCGCCCACCGACTTGGGGTTATGGACTTACCGGCTGCTCAGAATTTGATGAGGATGGGCGAGGGGATTGTCATGGACATAACTCGACTCCGGGCAATGAGGATTGTGATGGTGGAAGGGAACCGGACCAAGTTGGTTGACAGGCGGGGTCGCATTTGGAACCCGCTACCTCCTGCTGACGATGACATGCAGGGTCAGGAGGAGCCACAGCCAGGTCCAATACCGTTGGATTACGAGCATCTATGGCAGAGGTTTGACCAGTTCAGCCTCAACCAGGAGCAGTTCCAATTCGCCCAGCAGCAGTTTCGGGCAGAGCAGATCGATCAGCGGGGTCTACTTGACTACACGGCTGATTACACCCGTCGTGGATTTGAGTGGATGTTCGCCTATGGACAGGCCCACGCGAGCCAAAGTGGCTTCACGGTCCCGGCTGCGCCATCTTGGTCGTACGACGCTTCTTCGTCGAGTCAGCCCGCGGGCATGCAACCACCGCCTTTTGGCACACAGTTTTCGCAGCCCGGCCTGTCGTCCACCCCTTATTCTGACCCTTTCCAGATCCCTGTTGAGTAGCCTGGCCAATTCACCATGCTCGCTGATCCGTATGGTGCTTCCCTGTTCGCAAACCAAGACCCGGACCCTACTGGCTCAGTTTTCGATGACATGACTGATGATTAGCAGTTTCTTTTTATTTGTGTTTTCTAGACTTTGGTAGTTCTCATTGTATTTTGTAGACTCTTTCCCTTTTGGGTTTATGATGAATGCTTTCTTTGGATGTGTTTTGGATTGTCTTTTGCATTCTGTTGTTTGGTGTGGCTTGTTTTGTCTTTCTCTATTCCAGGTGCATGTTGTGGATGTTTATTTGCACAGATGGCGTTGTCGGGTCTTCCCTGTTGATCCTCCCGGGTCTCTTGTCTGGCTGTTTGCATTTTTCAGGGGAGTTTTCTGTTCTCTCTTTTGCACTTACTTTTATAGTTTTTTATTGTACAACGAGGGCGTTGCACAATTTAAGTGTGGGGAGGGAATTTCACGAATTTTGTTTGTCCAAACTTAAATTTTTTGCAAAACTCCCAATTTTTGTAGCAAATAATAACCACTAAGCAATTTTAATTCAACTTTAATTATTTTGTCAAAGCACAAATCTTTAAGACATTCAAGCCAAAAATCTTTAAAAGACATACCTTTAAGCATGACAAACATATTCACATTCTTACCTTGCAAAAGTTACCCATTCCGCCCGTTTCCGTGAGTTGGCCTCATCAGATTTTTTCTCATGTTTTTGCGGGCAATTGAATGAGCCGGGTGATTATTGTAAGGTAGAACTTGTTTTTGGGATTGCATTTTAAAACCTTGTATATATACATGACATAAACCATTGAGGAATTTAGGATAAACCCTTTGTCTAGCCATTTTTCCACTTATATTTTCCTTACACACATTATCCGCTTAGTAGCCCATGTTTGGCCTTTTCCCGTGTTTTTATTATTTCGCCCTATTTTTATCGCCACTTAGCCATATAGCCTTTTATATTTTTACCCATTTTTGGTTAGAAATCCGGTTCGGCTAAGTTAGTCATTTTTTGTATTTCATTTTTGTTGTATTTTTATTCACTTGGGAACTTTAGAAGCACAATGCTTTCTCCCAAGGTGAAAGGTTTGTATGTAAATATTTATTACTTATATGGCAAAAAAAAAAAAAAACTTTGGAAGAAAAGAAGAGAAGTTATGAAGATAGTTCATCATATATTAGGTGAAACTTGATTTCAAAGAGCAATTTTTGGTTCGTTAGCTCTCGGCCCGTTTAAACCATTTGGTTTAGTTAGTTAGATTTCATTTTATAGCAAACTTAGTTCTGGATTTTCTAGCCATTTAGCCACTTTTCCCAAAAATTCCTCACCCTGACCCTAAGCCAAGTTACAACCCTCGAGTACTCGTGTTTTATGCCATGTATGTGTCGGTTTGATTTGACCCTTAAACAAGCCTATGCCTTGCTTAGTCATTGTCTTGGCATCGAGTGTTCTCAACATGCACTATTACACGCATGATCACTAAATATAGTCGAGTGTATGAGTGAACATTGTGAGGTTTGCAAGGTAGGAATGTGACGTCAAATTGTAATGTTCTCTAGATTATGTCTTAATTCTTATTAGGCTTGTTTGGACATATATACAATGCTTGATTGATCCATTAAAGAATCGAATGATTATTGCTTGCGGGTTATTATTGCTATTGTAGAGTCTGTTTTATTTGCTTGAGGACAAGCAAAGTTCAAGTGTGGGGATGTTTGATATAACACAAAGTGCACATTTTATTACACCAAATTTTCCTCATATTTTAGCCGAACTCCATGCAAATTCATTGTTTTTGGTACTTATTTGAGTTATTTGTGAATTTGCAGGTCCGGGCGCCCGCCCGACAAAGAAAACAAGAAAAGAGGGCGTTTCGTGGACAAAATCAGCAATATGCCAACCCCGCACGACCGTGCAAGATCTTGCACGACCATGCTTCCTGGAGATGCAAGCCAGTTCCGCAAAAATTCAAAAGTGCACGACCGTGCATGGTCGTGCAGATGACCGTACATGACCTGCACGGCCGTGCGGGCCCATGCCGGTGACCGTGCCAGACCAGAGATGTCTGCCCTTTTGGTCAGACTAAGGCAGGGTGTTGACTTTCCACTTATATACACGACCGTGCATGCCCGTGCATGGGCCCGTGCCAGACGTCCAGAAAGCTTAAATACACCTCCACTACTCCAATTTGAGGTGTGGAGCCTTAGGGGAATTCTCTGAATTGCTGGAAAAATTATTGTGTGTGTGTTAGAGAGAATTCAAGGCTTCCATCTTTGTGTGATCATCCTTTCAAGTAGCAATCATCATTCATCTTATTTTGCAATCTTTTGTTCTTGACAATGATTTGTAAGATTACTTTGATTTTGTTTGTTGTATCAAGCCTTATAGGCTAAGTACTCTTGTTACTTAGATTATGTTGAAGCTTTTGCTTATGTGATATTTATCTATGCATGATTTTGACAAGTTGGTGTTCTTCAAGTTTATGACATGTTCTTGAATAGAGTTTGATGGTTGAATGCTTGTTTTAATTCCTAGTCTTGTTAGTTTGATAGATGTTTAACCATAATATGTTGGAAAACCATGTGTTGAGCATTTGTTTATGAACTTAGTTTGTGTATGCATACTTTGTTTATATCATTAAGTTAGGAATGACTAGTGGAAATTAACTTGGTTATGAATTTTAACAAGCATGAAACCTATCACTTGATATTGGAAAATTGTATGGTGATAATATGATTCTTTGAGTTGGTTAATATTTGCTAGGGATTAAGGCCATAATTCTTGGTTCATATTTTGCTAATTAAAAGTTTCATGTGTTTAACTAGTGTTCTTGAACTTGTCTATTTTTACATGATTTTAGGTGGTTAGTTTGTTGTTTTCATTCTAGCTTTCCTTTGATTATGAGATTAGGTAGTTTTGACAAACTTACTAATCTATGGTTATTAACTTGTTGAAAACCCATCATGTTGTTTTGTTGCTAGTATTAGGTTGCCTTGATTGGAATTTGATGTTGGTGCTTAATACATGATGTTTGTCATTATCATTTTTTATTTTGTTACTAAGTTTGAGTTGATGCATAGTCTAAGTAACCTTGTTTGAATTGATTGTTAGTTGTATTTTACTTGTTATTGTTAAATGCTAGTTTAGTTACTTGAAAAATTACTTGGATTGTTTGTTTGGTTAAATTAATTACAAAGATTTAGTATCAAAAGTTAGCCGTGTCCATGGATTGACACTCGGTTCTTACCGATACTTTGCTACAAACGATAGGTACACTTGCCTTTCGTGTGTGGTTTGGTTGTTGGTGAAAACCATTTTTAAAACCCGATTTGTGTGAAACTTTTAGTTAAATTTATATATATATATATATATATATATATATATATATATATATATATATATATATATCACACACGTCAATTAACAAGTAGTTCTTCCCGTGTGTTGTGGCGAAGTGGTTTAAATGCATAACATGTTCGAAAGCTATTGCGCTTTGCGGTGGAAGTCAGTCAGTATGTATTGGTTCATTTCGTTACAGTAAAAGTTTTGTGACAAAAGTTTCATTACCAAAGTTCAGGGGCTAAATATTTATTAAGCTAAAGTTGAGAGGCCAAAACGTATACATGTGAAACTTTTATGGCAAAAATTTAATAAACCAAAGTTTAACTTAAAGGCGAGGGGCCGAAAAGTATAACATAATGTCGAGGATAAAATACACACGAAAATAAACAAAAAACAATGATAATTAAAAAGACACAATGATGTAACATCACGAAAATTTTGGTCCAAATTTGACAATTTAATAAAACTTAAGGACTAAAAATATTCATGGCAAAAAAAAAGAAAAGAAAAATAAGACGAAGAATGGAAGTAGCTTATGTTAAGCAAGAAACACCATCTAGATATTTATGCTAGCTTATTAGGTTAATAGCATACTGAGGGAACAAGATTCTGAATGTCACTGATGTTACGAGATATCAAATATGCAAAGATAGCATACCATTGAAAGAAGTCTCTAGGTATTCAAAGGATACTGTTAATGGAATAATCAACAAGGATTAATCAAAAAGTCAAAGGAACTCGAGAATGTCTAAGAGACATGATTGTATAGCATCTCAGATATGATTGTTCAAAAGTACAAAGGTACTGTTATGACGTAAGGAAAACAAATGATAAGGCTCAAGAGATGGAATTAATTCGACAGATCGAATCCATGAAGCAATAAAGCTAACATTAGTAAATGTTTAGAATACGAAAGGTAAGGTAAATAATTAAACACAACTGGCCACTGTGTTTAGCAAATTACAATTACTTATGATATTCTGAACTATTGACCGATTACATCAATCGAGATGTAAATTTAGCAACAGGTCCGAAAATTTTCCCCATTCCGTATTGACAGTTAAATACGAGAATCAGATTAGATAGAATCTAATCACAGATTAACAAAGTAAGAACATCCCATACCTAAGACAAGCGAATCTCGAGGACGAGATTCATTCTAAGGTGGGGAGGATGTAACATCACGAAAATTTTGGTCAAAATTTGACAAACTAATAAAACTTAAGGACTAAAAATATTCATGGCAAAAGTAAAGAGAAAAAATAAGACGAAGAATGGAAGTAGCTTATGTTAAGGAATGGAGTAAAGAGACTCCATCCCACATCGGAGAAAGAAAGAAAAATTAAGCACTTTATAAGGGGAGAACATTCCATGATAATGTTCTTAAGTAGCCAATCACTCTCCCTAGTCCTAGCGGAGGGTGCGAAGCACCCGACTCGCACGCGCACGGGCTCGGCCACGAGCGATGGGCGCTTTGATGGTGCACGCTCGCATTGCCGCGAGCCGCCTTTGTATTTTTGGATGATGATGAGACGAAATCAAGATATAGCAAGTTACCAAAAGATCGGGGACCAAAAATGAACAGATTCAAAGTTTTACATCTTCGCGATACGCGAAGATGCAGGACACGTGGCAATACCGTAGCGACACGTGGCAAGCCTACGCGGCGACTCAGCGAAGCTAGTGCACCTTCGGGATACGCGAAGATGCAGGAAAATTTCTATAAATAGGCCGGTCATGGGGGTGGTCCTCACTCATCCAACACACTCCAAAAACACCTACATTACCTCGATAAGCGTGCCACGACCCCGATATGGCAATATTCCGACAAGTCTTACCTCGAAATGCGTGCCATAACCCTACCTAAATACTCTCTCAACCTTCTTCCAAAGTGCGGTCGAAGTAGAAGTACGGTCCAAATAAAAGTGCGGTTCAAGTAGAATATAAGCATTTCGAGTAATAAGCCATTCAAGGTAGGGATTTTGCCCGATTATTATATTATAAATGGCTTAGACCATAGTTAGGGATATAGCATATACCTTGATTTTATAAAGTGGAAATTAGATTCCATAAAGTCGAGATTATAGATAAAATAATATTTCTTTATTATATATAAAGATTTTATTAAGTATTTCTTATAATAAAAGAAAATTTAAAACCTATGTTTCTTCCCGAAGAAGAAACAAAGGTTTATAAGTGATTAACAAGAAAGGACTAGAGGTCCTTATATTTATAAAGAGATAAAATGTCAAGGTAAAGGTTATGCAATCGGACTAAAGGTCTGAAGCTAGATCGTTGATCTAGATATTTATACAAATGTTATACTCGTACTATAGGTCCGAGATAACAGCCAATCAATCAATCTGAAAGCTGAAAACAGAAACTGATTTACAGACAGGGGTCAGTAACAGAAACTGATCAATATACAGGAATCAGTGTCAGAAACTGATTACAATCCTATAAGGTGAATACGCCCTAAACTTTTACAACTCTTTTATAGTCTGAACTGTTTACATAAGATTTACGAATCCTTAAAACTTTGTGTTGCGATAATGAGAAACGGGCATACTCAAATTAAGAGTATACATGTGTCTAGATCCATACATACATGGTGACTCGGAGTTCCCCAAGGCCATGCATATCATCAAACATGCCTCTGGTAGTCTACAGGACTGTTCAGAGAAATGATATTGTGTATATGATTAATTGTACATGTACTTAGGGTAATTATAACCCAATTGAGTTGGGTGCCTAATGAGTATTGTCACAAAGGTATTATTATTATTACACACTGGTATTATTGAGTCAGCGTCATTCACTGGCTGTGTGCTGACATATTTTCCCCCATATTTCAGGGAAAACTTTAAAGAATAGAACTGACTGGCAAGACTGATAGAAGATTTGAGACAAAGTCATTAGAGGTGATCTGATGGTTCAGATATTTTATTCAGAATATTATAAAGAATAATATTTTCAAAAGATATGTATTTAAATTATCAAACGGGTGTTAAACTCCCAAAATTACAATATAATAATGTTTTTCCTGAAAAGACTTCCGCTGATATGATATTTTACAATATCCGAACGGGTATTCTAACATGACATTTTATAAATGAATAATATATTTTAAAGACTTCCGCTAATAACCCGCAACTCTGATATATTTTCAAAACAGATACCAACTAATGGACGTCGCACCCAGGCCCTGAGTCAGGGTGTGACAGCAATGATCTAAAAAATAATCTAAAATCTACAAGCTAGAATTTGAGAAACAAAACCCTAAAATCTAATATCGTAAAGTTTGATGAGACGATTCCAATACCACTAGTTTTAGTCTAATCGGAGTTCGTTTGATATATTTTCTACTTCCTAGTTTGATAAGACTATGCATTTGAACTCCACCTCTTTTGGTATGCCTAAAACTGAAAAGACTTATTTTATACTTTCAAAACACCCAAAAATAAATTCTAATAAGAAAAACTTATAATTTTTGTTCTTTCGAATTAGCAAAATTATATAATAGGTCATTTTTTAAAATGAGTTTCACTCTTTATCTTTTATTTGCACGTTTCCCTCGATTTTTGTCCTTTACACTAATGGGTGTTAAGTTTTTCAGTTAAGTCACCTCATGTGCATTCCACATGAGGGCGTTTTAGTCTTTTAAATCTTTAAAGGACTATTAGTGTAATTAAATAGTTTTTATAACTTGGTCAAATCAATTTAGAAGAATCATTTGTATAATTATTTATAAGTGAAACCCACATTTAACCACTGTATCTTTTTCTGCCTCATCTGCAACAAACCACTACCTCCCTATCGATCTCTACTTAGCCATATCTTCATATCCAATTTCCCACCTTAAATCTTGCACTTCAGACATAAATTTCACTTCTTTTCAATAAATTTCTAAAAACCCAAATCATTGTATGCATAAATATGCAATCTTGCCCAATTTTCCCATATTAATTTCACCCGGTTCATCAATTACTTGAAAATTTGTCATGTTTACGAAATTAGACTTTCAATTTCTATAAATTTGCACTAAAAGACTCCAATTTTGCCACAGGCGGCTTTGGTTGACTTGACGACAAAGATGCTACCGGAATCTACGGAATCGTCACCGGCGATTGCTTACAAGTAGAAACCCTAATCACTTTTGACGGCTAAATCCCTCTCCTCCGACATCCCACATCGTCCTTAACCTACGATTCCTTCATCCTCACTCTCCCAAACCCTAAATCCTGGGAAACCGCCTATAGATCATGCGAATCATCCATTATCCACCAATGCGAAGCCAGTGCTCGGATCGAGAAAAATTATGCACACCGTGGTGGAGAAAAATCCTAACCAAACAGGATTTAATAGAGCGGGAAAAATGTGAAAAGCGAGAAATGGCAGAGTGTTTGGAAGGTTCGAGAGTAAAGTGTCGGAAGTTCGTTGAGGATAAGTGTTGGCCGACGTTTAGGGATGCTTGAGTGGTGGTGAGGATTTGGAAGTGAGGATTTCAGAGTGATGGTCCTTCTAAAATTACAAAAATGGTCAGGTCTCACTTATAAAGAATTACATAAATTCTCATTCTAAAATGGTTTGACCAAGTTTAAAAACTAGTTAATCACACTAATAGTCCTTTAAAGGTAAAAATGCCCTCATGTGAAATGCACGTGAGGTGACTTTACTGAACAACTTAGCACCTGTTAGTGTAAAGGGCAAAAATCGAGGAAAACATACAAATAAAGGATAAAGAGTAAACTCATTTCCAAAAAGGATCCATTACATAATTTTGTTAATTTAAAAAAACAAAATTTGAATTTTTTCTTCTGATACTATTATTTTATACCCAAAAATAATATTAGTTTTTAGCATACCCAAGTAAACTTAATGAAATTTTAAAAAACTTTTGTTAAATGTATCACATTTAACATAAATCAATTTAGTGTAATTAGTCCATTTATTTATAATTATCTATTATGTAATATATATAAATGTCAAGTTTGGTGCTATTAGGTCGTCATTGGGTCACTTGACAACACCTTACTTGTCCATACATTTTGTTTTTTTCCCATTCTGGTACCGTAACAAATATAATGGAAGCGGACCGAATGACAATTTTATTTTTCCTTTTGTTTAAATTCTGATATCATAATGCACGTGATGAAAGCCGACCGAATTCGCATAGATTCAACGTCTCAACGTCCAGGACCGACAACGTTTGGTTTTACCAATGCGCAAGTTTACCAACTGACACTACCCTATTGGTCCACTTAATTTTTATATTTTTTTCCCTTTTAAATAAATTTTTTTATATGTTATTTTGATGAATACATTTTTTTGGATGCTAAGGTTTTACCAATGGTGTCTATACTAAATTCAAGTAAACTCACTGGTGTAACGCTCAGGTTTTACCAACACCCAGGTTTTAACGTTGAGGTTTTGCTTTACGCATGGTGAAAATCTAGTTTCTGTACAAAAGCGAGTTTAATCACACAAAATGGACATCAATTTTGCAAACAATTTCAAAATTTCTTTAAAGATGCTATCATCAATCAAATAAAAGAACAAAACATATAATTGTATAAAAAATTATTTATTTTAGATTTAATTAGCATTATTACTTAAAATAAACATAAAAAAGAAACATCTTAAAATAAGTTTTGGAGTGAGAAACCAAAAACTTTTAACAACTTTATATTTTGGTGTATATTATTCAATGAACATCATATTGGTAAATACTTTTTTCACCAACACCCATTTAAAAAAAACTCAAGTTTATTTATTATGTCTGTTGAGCATTATTAGGAATTCGAATTGGAGTAAGAAATAAATTTATGTTAGTACCAATAGAGGTATATGATCATTGTATTTTGTGTGGTTTTTGTATTTGATAATATTAAAAGAGTTATTATAAATTATCACAAAATTATCAGTGTTGTTCGTGTTGCTCGATCCAGTTAAATCAAAAGGCCACCGTTGATGTATGATTAGTGTGTATGGTGATGATAGCATCTTAAAAGCTAAAACCTACCATCACCGCATGATTTAATGTGGCAATTAGGTTGGAGAATATGAAAGTTCGAGTCACCGTCTAATTTTAGCAAACAAAGACCAACATTTATATTCATATTTATGATGCAGCATATGACATATTTATGTTATTTGATGTACTCTAAATTTAGATTTCTTTTTGTAGTATTTAAATATTTTTAAGTTTCATATCGTAATTCATTGTATATTTAAATATTTAATTCATTCTATAAAACAATCGTAAGATAATCTGAATATGATTTATACAATTAAATGCAAGATAATATTTTCCTTAAGCTAAGGGGTTCTTTTTTACGGTGTTTATGGTTGATTTAATTTCTTCATGAGACAATGTATATAAGTTGTTATTTCTAAGTTGTTAAGACGCTAACCTTAAAATAAAAAGTCATCCATGTTAACTTCAAAATAAATATTTTCCTATTAATTCAAAGTCAACTGAAATCGAGAACAACAAAAAATTATCGCATTAGACCAAAGGGAATACTTCCCATAGCCCCATTGGGAAGCGAAATCTTGCATTCGGTACTGTAGTCCATAGACATTGTTTTCGCTTTCCCAAGTTCCTACATCTCGATTTCCTTTCTTGACCCCTTCCTCTCTTCACAAAATTCTCACAGACTCAACGAGTGCTTTCCGCTTCCACTCAAAAGTCATGGGGCAATGCTCCTGTCGGCATCTCATTGACATCTCAACTTCCGATTGCTCCCGTGCGCATTCTATGTGACCTAGAAAATTATGGATTTTATAAAAGAATCAACCTAAATTCTACACTTGGATGTTTTGATATCTTTGATGTAAGATACATGGACGGACCTAGTATGTCACATGCTGTTAGTTAATTACATATGCATTGTTATTTTGATAAATGATTCAAAGCACTCAAAAGTCAAAACATCTCAATACTCTTAAAAAGAACTTAGCGGACCTAAAACATTTTTTTTTTTTGACTATTTCAATCCAACACTTTTATAAAAAGTCGAAAATAAAAATAAAGTAATAATCAAACCTAATTATTGAGTGACATTTTTCTTAAAAATTTAAATCAATCACATTATTAATTTAATAGGTGGGATTTGTGCGGCACCCATTTTAATTTCCAAATCACTAAAAATAACTACAAAATACAATACAAAAACAACCCAAATCTCATATAAATTAAACCTATGTATTTATTCTTCACGTATTTACACCACATACTTTTAATAATTTCTAATTTTAATATTGCACTTTAATCGGCTCCTTGTCGGAATATTCCATTCCACCGTCCGGCAGCCGGAATCCATCTTTTGCTTTTGTTTTAAATTAAATTACCAAATCTACCCAATACCCTAATAATAATAATATATATTATACTATAAATAATTACAAGGTATAATAATATTTATTATTTATTTATTTAAAGGTTAAGTTTATTTTTATTTTTCACTTTTTCTAATTTTACAAAAGTTAAGCTCTTTCTCCCGTTGATCATCATCGTAGATCTGAAGCAAACCCACTTCAATCCGCTAACGAATTTGAGATCTACATCCTGTTCCGTTTCTATTGGATGCTGATTCAAGTAAGTTTTATTTCAATTTGGGTTTAATTACTGTATAATGTGTAAATTTTTAATTTTTTTAGGGTTTTTTAAGTTTCAAGATTTTAACTTTTTGCTGATCGGAGCTTAGATCTTACTGTTTCCGTTCTGGGTTTTGTTTGAATTTGAGTAAAGTTTGTGTTTTCGTTGTCAATTTGACTTTAATTTGAATTTTTTTGACCTAGATTTGGTTTCTTGAAATGGTAATTATGATCGTTTGGGGGAAATTAGTTTGGGGGTTTTGTAATTAAGGTTGTAATTAACATGTTTACTAAGTTTTGATGCTTGATTTGGTTAATTTATTCAAACTCTTATTAATTGCATGCGACTGAAATGTGTTATTCAAATGCTGATTATGTTATAGGGTTGAATATTGAAGATGGATCCGAACGTAGAGGAAGCAATTAGGGCTAAAGAGAATGCAGAGAAGTTGTTTTTGGTTAAAGATTTTGCGGGTGCGAAGCAGTTTGCGTTAAGGGCGCAGACTTTGTGTCCTCAGTTGGAAGGTATATCTCAAATGGTGGCGACGTTTGAGATATATGCTGCGACGGTAAATATGAACCGGGAAGTTGATTTTTACTCGGTTCTTGGGTTGGATCCGTCTGCGGATAAGTCGATAATGAAGAAACGTTATAAGAAGATGGTGGTTCTTCTTCATCCTGACAAGAACAAAACTGTTGGAGCTGATGAAGCTTTTAAACTTGTGTCTGAAGCGTGGGCCGTGCTGTCTGATAATGTGAAACGAAGCTCGTATGATGCCAAAAGAAATAAACACTTATCGGGTTATAATACTTCTGGTGTTTCTGAAACTTCAAGATTGGATACTTTTTGGACCGTGTGCACCTCGTGTCGTGTTCAGTATGAGTATCTTAGAAAGTATGTGAATAAACGACTTTCGTGTAAGAATTGTCGTGGGGTTTTTGTAGCTGTTGAAACGGGTGCGGCTCCCGTTACTTACGCTCCATGGTCATATACGTCTGAAAATGGTTATGCTAACCATGCTAGCCATGGTGCGTATAATGCGGGCCCATATGTACCGAGTACATCAGTATGTTTTACAGGAAACGGGTCATCGGTTATTCACCCGACACAACAAGGGTACGAGTATGCCGGGACAGTTTCGTTTCAGTGGAATACTTATTCTGGTTCGTCTACTTTGGATCCTAACGGGTTACCTGCTAAATCTGCTAGCATGAGCCGGCAAAAATCTAACGGGAGACACCAGGTGAGGTTAAATGTGGGCCCCGGTGAGAGTGTAGCTCCTAGGATGGGCCGGCCTCCTAAGAAAAGAAAGGTTGAAAATGGGGAAACGGGTTTAAAAACCGAACCGAATTCGGATTCGAATAATTTGAATGGAAATGGTGGGATTGATGTGTTGACGCGACATTACTCGATTCCTCCTGCTTTTGATGCAAGAAAGTTGTTGATTGATAAAGCTCGAACGGTCATTCGTGCTAAGTTAAAAGAACTGAAAACCACTTCTGCTACGAAGGCTGAAAAGAATGGGAAAATGGTCAAGAAAAGCAGTTCAATGGCGATAACGGTCCCAGATCCTGATTTTCACGATTTTGATATGGATCGGTCTGAGGAAGTGTTTAAGCCAAAACAAATATGGGCTATATATGACGAAGAAGACGGGATGCCCCGTCTGTATTGCCTGATTCGCCAGGTCATCTCTGTGAAGCCGTTTCAGCTTCACATCACTTACTTAAACTCAAAACCTGATGCTGAATTCGGATTTAATAAATCATGTGGAAGTTTCAAGGTGGCCCATTCTGTCTTTGTTGACCAAGTCAACATTTTTTCTCATCTTTTGGGGAGAGAGAATAATGTTGGGAAAGGAGGGTGCGTTAAAATATACCCGAAACGAGGCGATGTGTGGGCTGTGTATCGAAACTGGTCAGAGGGTCGGAATAAAAGATCAAAGAAGGGAAGGAAACAATTTGAAATGGTGGAGATTCTTGACGATTATTCTGAAAAAGTTGGGGTGTGTGTGACACCTTTGGCTAAACTAGAAGGGTACAAGACTGTGTATCAAAGAAACCCTAACAAGAACGCAGTTTGGGTAATTCCCAGAAAAGAAATGGTTCGGTTTTCGCACCAGGTGCCGGCTTGTGTGCTAAAAGGTCAAGGCTTGAACTTACCAGATGGGTGTTGGGATCTTGATCCTGCGGCTACACCAGAGCAGCTTCTCCAGGCGGAAGCGGATGCAGAAGAAGAGGAAAAGAAGGTTAAGGTGGAAGGGCATTTTGGTCATTTGAGTGTGTAAGAGTGATAGTGTATAGATCCAAAGACATAGTGATGTGAGGCAATTGGTGAGGAATTTAGGTAATAGCTGGAATGGGATCACAAGGTGACCCCTAGCGGCTAGAGCGCAGTTTGGTTTTAAAATGACTCAAATGTTGGTCGAGACTCGGGAAACTTGTACTAATCACTTATTATGATTTAGTTACCCTTTAGATTTGCTAGCTACGCTTATACCCCTTATGCGTCAATGGGTTGTAATTTACATTGCAGCATGAAAATTATCTTTCTTTTTAGTATCTTGTCAATGTTGTCCAGTTTTGTTGAGATTGATTGTAATTAGTACCGTTCAAATCAGAAGCACAGGATTTGTATGAGTTATTCCCATTTTCTAAATATGTTGCATACAAATTACAGGCTAACTAGTTTAATCTGTCATGTTTTAAGCCATCAAAAAATATTTAATAGATTACAGTTTTGAAGACCTGTGAAGCTTTATTAGGTTAATATGCACCTGCGTATATACGAATTCATGTAGAACCTCTTTCTCTCATATTCGCTAAATGTTGAGCCCAAACATTGATCTAGGATCGAAGTTCGCGCGGCGTCTTGACATTGGAGAAAACGTCTCAAGAAATCCAACCGGTTAATGTAAAATCACAATATAAAAACACTCTTATGTATCCACAATGGTTGTAAATCACTGTAAAATTTACTTGAGCAAGTATTCCGCTAAGGTTCTATTTGAGATGAACCGGATCTCCCAAGAATTAATAGATTAAAGAAGGGACTTAAAACATTTTTTATTATTCCATGCTTTCTCTAGCATTGTTGGGCGGCCAGAAGGTTGCCACAAGTATGTCAGTTTGGGGGACTGAAGACAGTTCTCCGTGGACCGAGCACGTAGCTTACCGAATCAATTGTGACATGTTCCTGTTACAAGACTATAAATACTAATAGAAAATACGAGCATTAAATTAAAAACTAACATTATGGGAAACATTTATGAGTCAAATGTTGAACCCTTGAATTATGCATCCTTGACATGACTTGTAGTTGTCATTTAACACTATTTTTTGGGCCGGGTTAAAGACTCTTTGATAAATCCTCATTATGGGTTGGGTCATGGACGTAGGATTAATGACCTCAAGATCATATAATGCTCGTATCAGTATCATTTTAAAAAGACCGAAACCGTTTTTTTTTCTTTTAATTAAAAAAAAAGTCTAATATTTTATTATAAAATTGGTTCAAAAAACGTGGTTACCGTTACGATTTTCCCTCTCGATCCTCTTTTGAAAATCCTTAATCATCATCATCATCGTCATCGTCAAACCCTAACCGATGACCGATCCAGCAATGTCGCTACTGGCCGCCAGCGCTGGCGACACCGTTAAACTCTTTGACGTCTCCATCGATCGCAGCGATCCTTGTGTTCTCAGCCACACGCTGTGTCCCGGTTCTCAAGTTAACTCCATTAAGTGGAACCATACGAGTAAGAATTATTGTTGTTATCTTAAACAACGCTTCATCTTTTATTATTATTATTATTATTATTATTATTATTATTACTAGCTTTAGAACCCGTGTGATGCACGGGAAGCTCAAAAGAAATACAATTAAACGATATAAATTAAATGATTAAATTTAAAAAAACCTATATTTTATCAAATTAAATAGTTTAATGGGTTTCAATTATATATTTTAATGGAATATTCATAATGAATACGTGGTGTATTCTCACGCAATTTTTTTATAACCACGAAAAAGACGCACCTGGTGATTTTATAAGTTGTAATTATATTTTTTAATGGAATATCGAATTTTAACAAAAGATGAAAGATGTTTCATTATAAATGAGTCTTGCCATAAAATAATATATAAAATTAGCATGACTAAAACACGCTTTTGTATTACAGATTTGAAAAAGATAGATGAGAACTCAATGGATCCATGGAGGTTGAATGAATACGTATTCATTCATAATTTCTTTTTGTTTTTATCTCCTTAGACCTATAAATATCGTTCATTAGTTTTTACCATATTCATCTCCTACATTGAAAAATGTTTATAAGTTGATTTAATAAATAGCATCTATATATGATTTCATTAAATATATAAATATGTTTATTAATACTGACATAAATACCCGAATATTTTTAATCTCTATAATTTAGTTAATTTGTTATTTGATAAAATAGTGGATTGATATGTTTTGATTACACTGACATAAAATAAGTTTCATTAAAATAGGAAAATAGTTCATTCAAAATAGGAACATAGTTTAGGCGGGAAATTTTGGATAGGAATGAATCTCCAAGTGACACGTGTTCTCAATTATTTTACTTTATTAGAATACTAGTTTTAAAGCCCGTGCTACACACGGGATAATTCAAATTATAAAATTATAAGTAAAAAAAATAATTACATAGCGTATATGAAAAAAATTGATTACATCTATGATTGTATCTATAAAATGTGTACATAAATTGATTTTATTTATATCACAAAATGGTTTTTTTAAATGAAGTTAATAAAAAAATGTCCGTGCAAAATCGTACCCGAGAATGCTTATTTCTATTGAAAACTTCTTACTCGATGTCATATATGTATAATTGAAAGAATTTTGGTTATGAATCAATTTCGAAAATAAGACTTCTCATACGATAGTAGTTCTAAATACTCAGACTAAATACAAAAAGAGGCGTTACCTTTATTGATATATTTATCAATTTACCACCCATCAAAGGAAAGCATGATATTAAATTGTAACAATAGATGTTCTTCAAGAACTATGTTTTTCAGAGTTACACCATAAAAAAAATGTTGATAAGTTTCAGAGGGCTTCTCAACTTTGTCATAATGACAACATAAAAAATAACATGTTAACCCATTCAATTTTGTAAACATTTTGTTTCATTTGAGCATAGTTTTGCATGACAAGCTTCCCATACAACGTTCTGCTCACCATTTGAAGGAAAAATTAATGTTGACATAATATTTGAAATTTGATAAAAGTTAAGAAGCATTGATAGGCATGGGGTGGGGGGATTGTCGAAAGTGTCGCAATTTTTTCTTAAGTTTTAATAGTTGATGGAAAAATAGTTAATTTGCCAAATCCCGAACCTTTTGATTATTTCAAAAAATGCCCTTAAAAATAAACTTGAAACCCGAATCATGTTTAAAATTCTAACTTTCATACTTTTGACATTTTAAAGTCAACACTTTGAATCCATAACTAATTTGACGATAAATCTATTTTGCATTCTCAAACTTATAAAAATACTCAAAATTTTCATTTTTGGCCTGTAACAAATTTTGACCCAAATGTAGTTAACTTGTATCAAACAATCTATTTACCAACTTTTGACCCATAAAATCAAATTTAACTTCCACAAAAAACCCGAAACAATTTTCATTTGAGAAACATGGTTTCTTGTTGATTTTTGGAATTCACAAAGTATTTTGAAATATATAGTAAAATAATATGTTAATATTTATATTAATAAAAATATATAGATATTATATAAATATAGTGTAAAAGAAAAGTGAATAATTATTGATTTATTACATATATTAGGGTATATTAGTTTTGGAAAGAAAAAATTGTGAGAATTAATCAAAACATGACAAGTGTCCCAATTTATTTTACTTTATTAGAATAGGTAGATAGATAGGAAGGTTATTATTATTATTATTATTATTATTACTTGTAAATAAACTAGCCTCAATTTTATTTGATTTGGTGGTGGCGAGTGCCGGTGATGATAAGATGATATCGTTGTGGACGAAGAATGGTCAAACTATGGGACTATTGATACTGCTCATGATAATATTCAGGTCAATTCATTTCCGTTTGCTAATATTGCAAACGAACGCAAACAGACGCTAATGAACACTATTGGACGTGACTGGACACTAATGAACAGACAAACTTAAATGAACAGAATAATAACAATAATAATCATAAATCCACACAAATTCAGTCAGAAATCCTGAGTCACACCCAAAATATCCAAAAAAAAAAAAAAAAAAGCTTAACAGTTTACATAGTAAAACAAATTAATAAAAATATTAATAGTAGAATATTAAAAACATGAACCTAATCGAACGGACATAAACAACTATTGCCGGTAGAGGTGCAAAGCGTAACCAGTTAATAGGAGAAACTGTTTGCTAGCCGATGGTTAGGAACCGGTTAACTAAACATAGGCTAATACGGTCAGTGTTGATAACTTGATAAAGTTAGTTTAAATAGGTTAAGGTTCATTTCAGTAGTTAATTATCAGTTAATAACTGAACTGAACCGATTTGGTTACGTAGGGTAGGGGCTTTCCACTCAGTAACTGGTTAGTAATTGTAACCGGTTACTGGCAATAACCGTTTTTGATCGTTTTTTATGATTGCAGGAGTCTATAGTCGCCATCAGCTTTAGTAGCAACCGTCTCGTTACATATGCTCTGGTGGAAGTGGTGAGAATATGGGATTTGCAGAGAAGAAGATGTATAAAGTGGTTAAAAGGCCACACAGACACAATAACAGATGTCAAGTATAATTGCAGAGATGAGCATTTAGCTTCTATTAGTCTTTCTGGTGATATTTTAATTCACAATCTTGGACCGGGTGCAAGGGCCACTGAACTCAAGGATCCTAATGGGCAAGTATGTGTGTTATCTGTCTTTTAGTTTATATTGGTGTTCGCAGTTTATATACTTCTGTTTTCTGATGTGCTAGATGTTTATATGATGGTTTAAGCTCAGGTTTTGAGGGTGCTTGATTATTCGCGGGCTAGCAGGCACCTTTTAGTGATAGCTGGCGATGACGGTTCTGTTCATTTGTGGGATACAACTCGTCGCAACCCAAAGGCCCGTTTTATTAAACTCATACGCGTGCCATTTTTTTTTTAATTTTTTCGCGAGGTTGATTAATTGACACAGTTGTTGTTTAACATGCATGCTAGGTTGATCAACTGAGACACAATTTTTATAAAGATTTGATTTTGATAGGTAGGTTTCTTGGTTAAAGCAGCATTCTGCACCAACAACCGGCATTAGTTTTTCTCCATCCAATGACAAGGTTGGAATCTGTATTAGTGAAAGAGATATCTTTTGGGCTGTAAACGAACCGAACGTGTCCTTGCTCATGCTTGTTGTTTAGCTATCAAACAAACGATCGAACTTGAACAACTAAGCAGACATGGTTTTTCAGTTCGTGTTTGTTCATTAAGCAATGAACGTGTTAGTGTGTGTGTTCGTTCGTTAACAATACAAACGAACACGAATGAACATAACTGAACATAGACGAAAGAACATAATTGAGCTAAAACCAAATAAAAGTAAATGTGAATAGCAGTATGTTGGGCTTAAAAAGTTGTTAAAACTAAACTAAATTGTAATGGGCCTAAAAAATTTGAATGATATTAACGAACATATACACACAAACATACACGCAATGTAACGAGCGTAAATGGATGCAAACGAACAAGCATAAATGAATTTAAATGAACCAACTTTCACGAACATACATGAAAGAATGACTCATGTATTAATGTTTGTTCATTTAACTAAATGAACAAAAACTTTTGTTATGTAATATCAAATAAATGAACATAAATGAACTTTCCATTGAACGGTTCAGTGAACGTTCGGTTCGTTTACTAGCCTGCTTTCTGTGATAGAAAATAATGAAAATAAAATTCTGCATTGATCAAAAAGGTATCTTTTATAACGTTTTGGAGTTTGGCAGATAATTGCTAGTGTTGGATTTGATAAAAAGTTATACACTTTTGACTCGGGATCACGAAAACCCACGTTTTGCATACCATACGATTCACCTTACTCATCAGTGGTGTTTGATGACGATGGAAACACACTGGCAGCTGGCACAACAACCGGGCATGTGGTATTTATGACGTGCGTGCAAACCTTCAACCGATTACTGTCCTTCGTGCTTATGCGAATTCTGAGGTTAATCCATTACCCTTTTGTTGTGAAACAATGACTTATTAGCAAATATATAATATGCAAAGTAATAGAATATAAGAACATGGATTATGGAGAGAAGAAAGAATAGAAGAGTTCATTCTTATTGATGTGTAATAGCTAATAATATTCATAATGGTGTAATAAACCATATTTATAACAATATTGATAACCATATAAATAATAGTCGCAACACCTTTATTATTGTTCTTATTTAATTTGCATATATCATAAGTTTTGATGTTATTTTGTTTAACTAGGCTGTCACAAGTTTATGCTGGCAAAGATCAAAACCGATTTTTGTAAACGAAAAAACTTGCACACCTGAAACGGCTCTCATTGGTGATACAGTGGACGATTCCTTCGTGATGCCAGACCCGCTTCCTTCATCAACAACTTCAATTATCGGGTCCAAAGCTCTGCCACGTCAGCAACTTCAAGTGGTAATGATAGATATATTAAAGACTAGTCTAAACTTGATTGTTTTATTAATTGAGATTATTAAATTGATTACAAATAAACCTATTTATAAACCAACCAATTGTAGAGCAACACCAATCTTTCTTAGACCAAACTAGGACAACTAGGTCCCCGTACTTATGCAAGATTAGTCTAACAGATACATTAGCAGCAGGTGAAGAAGCGCGCTCGTTAACGCTTGGTGCGTCACGTGGCTATAATAATATTAAAGATGAAATGAAAGTGTTTTCCCCACTTGTGGAAGTAAAACCGATACATCATCTTTGGATAAATTTTTTGAAGGAATCAAAAATGGTGTTAATAAAAAGGTGGCTTTGCTGCACATTTTTGTGCATTTCATTAGTTAATATTTAGTAACTCTAATATATGATGTTAAAAACTAATAGTTATTAATTTCAGGATGACAACCACATACCTGTTTCTCAACCATTATCTTTAAAACCCGATGAACGGGTGGAGGATCGGATAAGTTTATTCGTCCACGTCAGCACGGGACCTCTAGTTTTGCCACGTTGGATAAGTTTACACCGAGGCAGGAGATGTCGACTGTCACAGAATTGGGAGTTCCTCCGTTTGTGAATGTAAACTTACTTACCCTTTTTCTTTCCACAATACTAATCTCATTGTTACAAAAAAAAGGATGTCGTTTGCTATAATCGTTAGCCTGTAAACAAATCGAATGTTCAATTAATTGTTTGCGAAACGTTTGGCAAGAAGTTTGCTTATTTAATAAACGATCAAACACAAACATTGCTTGTTCGCTTATGAATATAAACATGTGTCACATTCGTTCTTTGTTTATTTACATTTGTTTATAAGGTTTTCTAAAATTTTTAGTTTTGTGAAATTAAAATTTACTCATTACAATTTAGTCTAGATTTATGATTTTTTTAAGTCTTTAAAATTGATGTTCATGTTCACTTGGTTTTATTCACTAAGTTTATGCTTGCTCATCTGTGCTAAGTTATGTTCATGAACCGTTCATGTATACTTGTTTGTGTTCGATCATTTGATTAAAGTTAAACGAACATGAACATGCCCCGTTTGTGGTTCGGTTCGTTTACATGTCTAATGGTCGTGCTTTGTGAGCTGACCTTCATCGACTCAACAGCTTGATTTTCCTTTTTATAAAGGGAAAATCTCATAGAATAGTAACCAATTTTCAAAAGTGTTCCAATTAGGCCACTGATGCATATTTTCCCCAAATCGGGTCACTAAATCTTCAAATCAAGTCTCACCGATTTTTGTGTACGTCAAGAAAGAAATGGATGATAAGATGTGGGTGTCGGAATTTGCAATATATGTAGTTAAATTTAAAAATTTTAAAAAAACGTTAATTATATTAAAATTTAAAAATAAAAAATAAAATTCACGTCGCCACTCAACGTCAACTTCAAAAAAAAGATAAAAAGATTTCCTATGTGAAACAGAAAAGAAATTGGCTAAAATAACATGTTAAAACTTTTAATTTAACCAAACACGAAAGTTGAGTGACCTAATTGGAACACTTTTTAAAGTTAAGTGACCTAATTGGAACACTTTTTAAAGTTGGTTACTATTCTATGAAGTTAGCCCCTTTTATAAAAGCCATGTCTTATTTTTTTTATAGTGTTAATATTATTGACAGGGTATTGACACGCAAAGCCAGAAATCACCTGTACATCCTAATTCACAGCAGCAACCGGGATCTTCTTCCTTCTCACTTCACCTATTTCAAGGCACTCTTGATGAAGCTCTTGCTTCTTTTCGGAAATCCATTCATGAAGATGTTAAAAACCTTCACATTGAAGTTGTAAGGCAATTTCATATGCATGAAGTTTGTAATATTTGTTTAAATATTTTATGTTAGATTTGTTACTTACTTACGTAATCTTCATGTAGGTGCAAATGTCAAATGCAATGAGCTCGATTTTGGAAACGCAAGCAAAGCTTATGAATGAAATCAAATTGTTACGAAAAGAAAACCAGGAACTCCGCCAGCTGCTGTGAACTATTAACTCGTGTCTCATATTATTTTTAAACTTTTTAAATCATTTTATTTGGTTTTTCGTTGCAAATTAATCTTTTTTCTTGTGAAATTGCTAGAAAAGAACACACTATATTCAGTGTGGTTTACTTTGTAATATTACAAGAACAGGATGGTTTGTTTTGAAAGAAAAGTTAAGTGGCATGGTTTTAACTTAAAAGTTTAGGTGTCATGGTTTTAACTTGAAGTTCTAAACTAAAAGTTTATAGCATTTGAAAATGATTCTTTCTTAATTTATTTTCATATCGTTGTTAGTCGGAATATGATGGAAAAACGACCACAGCTTAAAATGTTATACATACACATCTTTCTACACATAGTATAGATAGAAGCAGTGCTGTAAAAATCGTGCACAGGTAACAATTAGTGTCACACCCGGTCTTGGGTGCCACCCATGTGACCAACATGATTTTATTTGTAATTGTCATTTGTGTAGTCTTAAGTATTACACAAGTTCTAAAGCTATTAAAGCTAGTAACATATTAAGTCCACTTAAAAACAGTAACTTTAGTAGACCTCTATAGTCACATTATTCCAGAGCTCTGGTTTCAACTTTATCTGTTTGTATTATACACGGTACTCAATTTAGCACATTAACTGACATCAAGACACTTAAATAAATAACTAGCTCATTGCAAATTTAACCAATATTCAAAATCAATTCCCTTTCTGGTATCTCACTCTACATTCGTGTTTGTTTCCCCTTCAGACTGCAAAAACAGAAATATCAAACGCTAGACCTCTCTAGCCACATTATTCCAGAGCCCTGGTTTCAACTTGACTCGACGTGCAAGCATCATTTCTGAGAAGCAGTGGTTTCAACCGGCTCAACCACCTCTGCTTCAAGGGTTGGTTGTGGTTCAGTCGCTTCAGCCACAATCTCTGCCTCCTGTGGCTGTGAGTTGTGCATGTTGAAAGCTGGCTGTTCAGGTAGTGACCATTTGTTTGACAAAGCCATGCTCATCATTTCATAAATCTTCCCACCAAGCTGTGATGGACTCTCAGGCTGCAACATTTGAAACACCATAAATTTTAATTAAAAATTATGCCAGGCGTCATGAATATAGGCATGAAGAATAGATAACTTACAGTGAAACCACTAGAAATCAATGCAGTATCGTACAAAAGATCAATAGCTCTAAGGGCTTCTTCATCATCACCATTGCTCTTGCAAGCAGCCTGCATCATGCGTGCACCGGTAAATAATTTTAAAAAAATAATGTCAAAATTGCAGTTTGAGAAAATAAAAACCATACACTCAATGTCTGAATAATAGGATGCTCAGGATTGATCTCAAACACTCTCCTGCTTCTCATGAAGTCCAGACTAGATGTGTCACCAACTGTTTGCGACTTCATCAACCTAAAAGATTACATAATAAAAACACATTAAGAAAACCGCGATTTGTTCAAACTTGAATACAAAGATAACTCACCTCTCCATGTTCGCAGACCAACCAAATTTTCCAGATACAAGAACACAAGGCGATGTTTTAAGGCGATTTGAAATTTGGACACTTGCAACTTTATCACCCAATCGTTTCTTCATCCAATCACAGATGTGTCCAAATTCTTGCTTCATCTCTTTTTCCTTCTCCTCATTCTTGTCACCTAGTAATTTAACATAAAGAAAAACATCAACTGTCGTTAGGCCTGTAAACAAACTGAATGCTTAGCGAACCATTCGCCGGGAAGTTTGTTTATTTAATAACGAATGAACATGAACTAAACTTTTAGTTCATTTAGTTAAGCGAACAAACATGAACACACATCTCCTTCGTTCAGTTATGCTTGTTAATTTAGGTCGTTTATGTATTCATTTAAATTGTCAAGCCCAATACAATTTAGACTACTTTTATTAATTTTTTAAACCCGACGAATTCATAACTTTTAATTGATGTTTGCTCAGTTTTGTCCGTTTGTATTTGTTCATTCATCTTCAGTTATATTTGTTCGTTTACGCACGTGAACCGTTTGCTTATACTAATAACAAACAAACGTTAATGAACACATTCATTTTCTTAGTAGACAAACACAAATATTCCGTTCATGTTCGATCATTTGTTCGGTTAAAGTTACATGAACATGACATGTTCATGTTACATGTTCATGTTCTTTTGGACATTTACAGGCCTAATTAGTGGTTCTAAATATCAATGCTAAATGGATTAGCTCAAGTGTGTAGACGTGTAGGTTTTAGATTAACCTTTTGAGAAATGGAAAATACAGATATTAGAAGACTAACCAATGTCCAAATCTTCCTTGCTGATGTCAACAAAGTTCTTTTCTTTATATGATTTGAGATTTGTGACAGCAACTTCATCAATTGGATCAACAAGGAACAGCACCTGTAACAAATCCCATAAAAAATTTAGCGGCAGTCTTCACTAACAGCATAAATAACAAAATAAAAACCACCAAATAAAGGAAAAAAGTTGTACCTCGAGATCTTTCTCGTATAATCTCTCCAAAAATGGTGTGTTTTTTGCACTTGTGACACTGTCAGCAGCGATATAATAGATATCTTTTTGGTCAGGTTTCATGTTCTCAACATATTCATCCAAACTAATCATCTCTTCTTCACTCTGCGAAGAAAAGAATCGAAGCAATGGACCGAGACGCTTGTGATTTTCACGGTCTTCAATGCATCCCAATTTCAAATGCTTACCAAAATTCTCCCAGAATTTCTCGTAGTCCTAATAAAAGTTTAGTTTAAAAATTAAGTAATCTAAATAACATACGCGATGAGAAAGAAGATGATTTACCTCTCGGTTCTCACTCACGGATATGCCTTGAATCATGTCAAACGCCTTCCGAACCAATCGTTTCCTCATTATCCGCACCTTTTGAATATGAATATTAAAATCAATACACTTTAAAAACAATTTAAAAAAAAAAATGCCAGTTGTACTTACGATGCGGCTTTCTTGAAGAATTTCACGTGATACGTTCAAAGGAAGATCATTAGAGTCAACAACACCTTTGACAAAGCTTAAATATCGTGGAAACTACTCCAAAAGTAAATAAAAGTCAATAAGTGGTTGAAAAACAACTCAAAACTAGAAAGGTTTTCTTCAACAAAATACATACCAGTTCTCCATCAAAGTCGTCTGAAATGAAAACACGTTTGACATATAGTCTTATATTCTTGGTTTTTGGATTCACAATGTCTCCCTTATCCATTGGAGTGATAGCGGGCACATAGAGAATTGATCTGAACTCAACCTCACCCTGCAAGTTTATATAATTGTGAAAATGTTATCTTGCTCACAGAGTCATAGTTAAAAAACAAAAAAAAAAAGATCAAAGTATTGTATTTCACCTCTGTTGTAAAGTGTGAAGATGCTAAAGGTTCTAAGTACTCATTGAATGTCTTCTTGTAGAATTCATTATATTCCTCTGTTGTAACTTCCTTAGGGTTCCGAAGCTGCGAAAAAAGACCTTGAGATACACATCTTTACAAACAGTTTATGCTCGTTATATAAACAATTAAACATCACATAAAAAACTCACCCATATAGGCTGTGTCTCATTAGTGAGATCCCAATCCCAGTATTTCTCAACAACTTTTTTAGTTTTCTTCTTTTTCTGTTGCAACAAAAAAAAAACCATTTTATGGTAGTTAAGTTAAATCTTTTACCTTGAGCAACAAGAATTCAAAACTAAAAGATTCATTGCTCACCTCAACACCGTCATCAGTCCCGTCCTTCTTGGCCTCAGTTGGATTCTCATCAACCTCAACCTCTTTTGTGTAGCCCTTTTCTTGCCATGTGTAAATCGGGAACGACACAAACTGAGAATAATTCTTTACAAGTCTCTCAATTCTCTCGGGATGAGCAAAATGTTTTTCATCACGCTGAGTACAAATAAATTATTCACTAATACTAGTACTAACACTGATAATAAAAAAGCAAACAAAAGATTATATAAAAATGGAAGTTTCTATATTTGACCTTTAGATGCAATTGGATAGAAGTTCCTCTCGGAATAAGTTTATCAGGATCGGTTTCTTCTCGGACAATATAAGAGCTTGAATTGGCCTCTCCTTCCCAAACATATTGCTTATCAGATTTGGGACTCTTTGTTGAGACCACCACCTGTTAGCAGCATAAACAATGAGACAAATGAAGAGTATAAATGGTTAAAGGTAAACACCATACCTTATCAGCAACCAAAAAGGCTGAATAAAATCCCACACCAAATTGACCAATCAAATTGCTGTCGGTACCAGCATCTTTGCTATCCTGCCATATTCAATAGTTTGTATAAGTATCTGATGCTTATTTAGTAAAGATATTGACTCATGTTAACTAACCTTCAAAGCTTTAAGAAACTTTGCAGTTCCACTGTGAGCAATTGTTCCTAGAGAATCAACAAGCTCTTGATGCGTCATACCAATACCAGAGTCCCTGTATATAGCATCAACATTAAAAAAGTACTCATGCATCATTTCAACTAATGTTCTTAGAAGCTGCGAGTCTTACGTGAGAGTGATTATTCCATTTTCTTGATCAGTTTGAATGCGTATGTCAAGTTCAGGAGCACCCTCCAAAAGCTGTGGCTCTGTAACACTAAGGAAACGCAACTTGTCCAACGCGTCACTTGCATTGCTGACATATAAAAGTTTTTTTATCGGTGCACATTGTTAGATTATATGCAGATTGGATAAACATAATAACACACTACATTACAAATTTGCTGATAAATTTAGAAACTTGCCTGATAAGTTCACGAAGGAACACCTCCTTGTTGCTATATAGACTGTTAACAATAAGATCCATAAGCCGACTTACCTGCAGCAGAACATATCATCAAGATAACAATAACTATGAATAACAAACTAATTCAAATTTATTTATATTAGAAAAAAAAAGGAGTAAACTTTAGGCACTAATCACACACCTCTGCTTGATACTCATATTTTTTCACAGGTGCATCAGGTCTCTGAAAGTCTGAAACAGTCGACTCAAACCGCCTCCCAGATGGAAGCATGTTAACCGATTTCAAAGGCTTAGTGGAAGCAGGCCCACTGTATGATGCAGGGGCTAAAACCGAATACCATCTCCCACTAGCATCCCTCTTAACATCCTGTTAGTGTCAAGTACATCAATAATGCAATCTGACAAATACTCTAACCTAACTGATGAGAAAAACTAAAAGTGAGCAACAACCGAAACAAAAACCAACGAATCCAAACCGAATATCAGCTATCTTTTTTACCTTCGGTTAACCGAAATTAACCGAACCAAACCATTCGTATTTTCGTACATTTCCTGCTTTTATACATTCATTTCATGTGTATCATGTTTTATATCTCCATTTTATTTAGCCAACGTTCAGTTTTGGTTATTAACTGAACCGAACCAATTAACCGAAAACCTATTGGTTAAAAAAGTAGATTAACCAATGACTTGGGTTTCGGTTTCAGCTAGTAACCGAAGCGAGCCCCTAACAAAAACCATTTGCAAAATCATTAACTGGAGATCATAAAAAAGTACATTAAACATCAATCGCATTCATTTCTGGAACGGCGACTAGCAATACATACATATACAAAAAATCATACCGAATCGTTGAAATTGGGGGAAACCGCGGCGGCTGCCACGGCGTCGCGGCGGAGATGGCCGCCGTAGCGTAGGAGAGAGTTGACGGAACGCCGTGATAGCCGGTGCATACTTGTGACAGAGACGAAGGAGAGTGGTGGCTGAATGGATGGATCAAGGGTTTAGGTAGGGTTTGAAGGTATTATTATTATAGGGGTTTAGAGAACCTTCTGGAGATTGATACTACTGGTTCAACCCGATAGATGTTCAGATGTTTTTATTTTTGTATTTTTTTTAAACCCACATGACTCGTGATACCTGAATCGATCACACCGGTTGTAATATAATAGGATTGAGTCCCCGGGTTCTAAGAATGCCATTAACTGTGTTCGGGTCAGGTCTTTATATGGCTGTAACTAGGAAATATCCACAAGATATTTGACCTAATAATTTACAATAAGGTCAATTTTTGGGTTTTAAGAATTCCATTAAACAGATCCGGTTCGTTTGCTCACCCATAGCGACTAGTGAGACTGATAATTTAAATTAGACGAGTGTGGTTCTTTTGATTCAAGTATAAGATATGGATATTTGTTGATATATATTTTTTTTGTAACATGTCATATTTTAACGATAACAAAAGTTATAACTCATGGAAATTTGTTGTCATAAAAGCTTATAAGTCACATGGTTGGTTGTCGTAGTTCTTGGCTGCTAGAATTCTTGGTTGCTAGAGTTTGTGGTAGAGAGACATGATAGAGGTTGATAGAGAAAGAATATAGACATTGTTGGTGTATATGATTATTGTACGTTTTAAAAGATTATATATCGTACATAAAATAAATAACTAAAATGTCTTTACTTTTAATAAAAAAAATTAGTGGAATTATGAGATGTATCTCAACTAGATTAAAAGTGATGAAAGTATCATTACTCAGAAAACTACATATTTAAACCATAACTTACTATGATAATATAAAAACGAAGTAACCACCGTATCTTCCTCTTCCGACACTATACACCTCTTTGCAAATCACCTCTCGTCATAAAAGAAAAGTAGAAATCTATCATCAAAGTTAAAATCAGTTATAAACCATTTGTCATTGTCAGGCCCGACCCATAGGGTGGGCAGAGAGGCCGATGGCCAAGGCCCAATAGTTATTTAGGCCCAGAACTATTTGCCAACATTCATGTATATTAATTATTATATACAAACTATTGCAATTTAGTAATATTAATGTGGCTAAACTGGTAAAACTCACCTTCACCAAGTTAGTTTGCCCAAGATTAAATCTTGCTTCACACTTAATTTTTCGAGTGAACTACGGTTTTCGTCCCTGTGGTTTGTCCAAATATGCGGTTTTAGTCAAATAGTTTCAAATTTGGGATTTTCGTCCCTGTGGTTTCATTTCACTTGCAATTAAACCCAAATTCACAATCCCGTTAAGTCTGGTTGTTAAATCCATCAGCGTGACCTTCACGTGAGGGGCAGTTTTGTCCTTTTATCCTCAAATACACCTCAGCCCCTCATATGACGGGGCTTACGAATTAGGGCTGGGGTTTATTTGGGGAGAAAAATGACAAAACTGCCCCTCATGTGAAGGGCACGCTTATGGGTTTAACAACCAGACTTAACGGGGTTAATGAATTCGGGTTTAATTGCAAGTGAAATGAAACCACAGGGACGAAAATGGTAAATTTGAAATTAGTGGACTAAAATCGCAGATTTAGACAAACCACAGGAACGAAAACCGCAATTTACTCTAATTTTTCTTTTTTTTTAGTATTTTGGTTTTCATTCTTTAAACTAAGTCCAAACCCAACTTTTAGGTTAAATATTAAATTTAAATTAAATTGATAAGGCTCGCTATTTTTTACTTTCATTAGTAGGACTTCTAACATAAGCTCAATTCTTATTAAGCCTCATGTTAATAGTCATATTATTTTTATCCCAAGGTCAATCTACTAGCTTCAAACTTCAATCATCTAACAAACACACCTGTAAAAAACGTAAATATGTGTGTATATATATATATACATACATACATATATATATCAACAACATATGTTGAGTGAGCAAAACACAAGATTTAATATATATTAGTATTTATAAAAGACAATTCTTATGCGGATGCGGTATTAATAACAATTAATTAAGCAAATAAGTCTTTCACCATGACACTAGTTCGGTCAAGTTTACTGTAACATCCGTATTTTGAGAATAATAAACAAAAGAGAATTTCAGTAATTATTGTGTGTGTCGTTATTCAATTTTTGTTAAGTATAAAGAGATTAGTGTTAGGCCTAGGACTTATGAATGGGCTTGAGAGAGTGGTTGCGGGCTTTAGGCCCAAAGGGTGGAGTATTTAAGCCCCAAATTCTCCAAATACTCCTCATTTTCCATCTCCATCCTCCCTACACACACTTTCTCTCTCTAACACCCGGATCCAAATCCGAGCCAAAGGAAGGACAAATTTCGTGATTCAACATCTTAAAACAACAAGAAACACTTCTAATATCCATGGGTTGTTCAGATCCGAACCCGAGACCATAAGGTGATTTTGGTTAAAAAGGTTAAGTTTTAAGGTCGGTTTCGACATGTAAACTGATATAATGGTAGATCGGGCTGTGGGATGTAATAAAAACATAAACTTGGTAGGCCGTAACCCACCGGGTGCGATAAAGGACAAAAAGGTGATCTTCAGACATTGTAAAACGCGTATAGACAAAGTTGGTACGACCCAAAACCCATAAAAAGAGTAAAATTGAGTCATAAGGAAGAGTCACGAAGGAAAATGGCTTTAAAATGGTAAAAATGAAGAATAGGAGATTCTGATTGCACGGTAGATCGCACGGTACAGAATCGCATCGCATAGCCATGCGATGCGATTCATTTAAAGAATGCGATGTGATTCGTTTTGCAACCATGCGATGCGATTCATTTAAAGAGTGAGATGTGATTCGTTTTCCATGCGATGCGATTCGTTTTGCATCCATGCGATGCGAATTGTTTTCTCATGCGATGCGAAGCGTTTCCCCATGCGATGCGACTAAAATGTTCTCATGCGATTGGTTTTACATGCTACCAGGGGCGCTGCCCCCGGACCCTCGTTCTTTAGGGACTTCACTAACTTAGGGTTGCAGACCCTAATAATATCTGCGAAGGTTATAGGGCGAATGGCTCTTCAAAACGTAGAATGGTTATGCATGTATAAAATAATGAAAGTAAGTTAAAGTACGAATGTAACATGTGTCTTCGGATACATATACATGTGTAAGAATGCGAATGTAATGTATGTTACCTGCTTAACTAGAACTCACTCTGCGTAGTTGAATTTTAGTATGCACGCAGGTAAATAGGTTAAAGGAGCTGGCTTGAGAATGGCACATGGTAGGGACTGTGTGACACCTCACTCTTCCACGTTAACACCGTAAACCCAACTCCATTATATTAACATATCACGATAACATTTACACGAGTCGGTAACAAGTCACACACATGAGTCCCGTTGTAAGCGTTGGTGATTAATGTCGAACCGGTTACGTTAATAACTTGTATGATTTAATTATTGCATGTTAAGTGATTTGGTGTTAATGCTTTTCCATATTATAATTAGTATTAAAAGTCTAGTGTAAAAAAGAATTAAGCTCGCCGCGCGTCTCGTAGGCCGAGGCTTCAGCCTCCGCGCGGCTCGGGGGACGACCAGGTCGGGAAATTTTCTTTAAAACCTATTTTTCAAACCCTAATCACCCCATAACCCTTTCCAGCCGTCATTGGACGAAAAATATAAGTTCTTGGGTCACTTTGGGAGCTTGTGGGTGATTAGGAAGATTAGGGGTCATCAACATCATTGTATGATCGTTAATTGTAAGTGGTTAATCGATAACAACTCGTTTACGTGCTTGTCTATTGTTCGTGTTGAAAAACCCTAATAAGATATGAAATATTTCTGTAATATAGAGGTTTTATGATGGTTGTAATGATGTTGGTTCGTTTATTGGTGTGGTAGAACGTTAGGGTTGTCGTATACATGATTATTGATCAATCTTTGTTGAAATCAGAATGCTGACAGCTTTGTACTTGCTTATTGTTTCGACTGTAACTTGATGATAAACGATTGTTTTTAATATATTCTTGATTCTAGGATATAGTTCATTGAGTCTAGTTTCCAGAAAGTTATGAATTGTAAATTTTGGATATATAGAATATAGGTTTTATGATTTTACAATATTTCATGTCTAAAATCTGATTTGGGAAGATGTTTTCTGGTCTAACTTCCCGACATCATAACTTGAGATTGACAAAGCCAACTGGGTTGGTTCCACTTCTGGAAGTTAGTATAATGAATTTAGGAGACAACCCAATTGTCCTTGCATAATTTGGATAAATGAGTTGAGATAACGATGAAAATAATTTTTGTTGCGCAATCTGCTGAACTGTTTGTACCTATCTGCAATGACTGAATTATTGTAACCTTTTCATATATGATAAAAATATAATAAAAATTGTTTGAGAAACCTAATCCATATATTATACTATGAGAAATTTTGTAGAATTTATCTTTGAGTTTTGCATAGTGAATAAAATCAGTTTGTACATGCTAGAATCTGCCTCGTTTACTGAATGATCATGAGTTAGGTTGTATGATGAATATTTGGTTGCTTTGCCATGAAATGATGTGTGGATACATGTTAGGACTTTTATTACAGTTGACACTACTTAATATCACCAACAAGTCGTTGGGTCAAGTTTGTGTTTGTGTGTGTGTCCATACATGAGTCTTAGAGTCTTGTGTTGTTAAACACATTCTCATAACATAAACACTTGTACTAGGTAGCAGTTAAAGAGTCAAGTGCATACCTTGGTTTGAGAAAAGTCCATTACACGCGTCACCAGGTGAATTCATGCTTTTTCCCTAGTTGTTTTCTAGATTGAAAACAACAAAACTATTTTCGTATACTTGTTTTCTGGATCGAAAACAACAAAACTATTTTCGTATACTTGTTTTTTGGATTGAAAACAACAAACATTTCCTTACTTGTTTTCTGGATTGAAAACATGGACATACTTACATATTGGTTTTCTGGATAAAAACGCAGCGACTTACTTGTTTTCTGGATTGAAAACATGGACATACTTACATACTGGTTTCTGGATGAAAACCCAGCGACTTACTTTGGATTTATGTAGTTTCTTATGTATCACAAGTGTATACTAGATGCCCTCATATCACTTAAAGTCCTTACATACCTTGAACCGTTAGGATGAGATCGCGGGGAAATTTAAGTAGTACTACTAGGTTTGACAAACCCCACCTGCTATAACTCGACTTGAGATCGGACAGGTGTAAATTGTCCTAACATACATTGCCAGTGTTTTGTGATAGACCTGGTAAGAAGGCATACAGACAGTCAGCTTCGGTTCAAACGTCTAGTAGTTTGTAAATGGGTTAGCTACCCTGGTATATTTGAAAAGAGCTAAATCTGCATACACTACTTATACTACGTATACTATCTATACTATATACATTACTTTTTCCTACAACTTATGAACTCACCAACCTCGTGTTGACTCTTGAGTATTTATACTTGCGCAGGTTGCTAGGTGTGCTAAGGAGCAGGTTGCATTGCATATGTCTAGAGCACACTTGTCGCATGATCTTTTATTTCACATTGTTTATATATGATGGCCTGTGTGTGTTCAAACACATGATTTATTGTTTATCTTAAGGCACTTACTTTAACGCTTCCGCAACACTTTTAAATTGTCGGTTTGGATTTTGTTTTCTCAATTTTGAATGAGACTTAAATAAATGTTTTGAATACCTTAATTTGGTTGTTTGATATAACGAATGAGCTAGATCCTGGTATGTCACACGCCTCGCAGTAAAACTCCGTTAGTCGAAATTTGGGGGTGTGACAGACTGGAAGACTGACATCTTGGGAAGAAATATTATGAATTATTATGTTATGTTTAAGACAAGTTGACTTATGTTACGACAAGATTTGTGTTTTGTAATATATTGGTTGATGTTTTTAATTAATCCGCGAAAGTTTTAATTAACTCTGATATTTAGAACTGTGTTTATGAGTAAATCCAACACCCAACGTTGGGCACCGGGAACGGGGCCTTACATTTACTCGGGCGACATTAACAACTAATAAAACAAAAAAGTATTTTCACCATGACACTAGCTATTTCAAACAAGTTTACTCGGACGTCTTATGATCATACTAATGACAATTAAGCATGTAATAATTAATCGTGCAATACACATAAACTCATATAATTGGATTGTAGTTGAGAAAATCATTTATCATAAATTCTGAAATTTTGGTACACATGTTAACCTCAAAACAAAAATAGAAAGCCGGCCTAAACTGGTAAAACTCACCTCCACCACGTGAGTTGCCTGACGTAGGCTGTCATGGTCTACTCAAACAATTAATTTTAGTGACTTAAATACCTATACTAGTACGGGTAAGTAAGGTCATCTTCACAGGGACTCAAGGAAAGTGCAACTAGTTTCTATGCTAAATTAATTAATTATTTAACTAAGGCAGACAAACGATGTTAAGCGGTTTGAAAGATTAATAATAAAACTAAACGATTACTTTTAAATTTTCAAATAATAATGATGAAAGACATTCACTCTAGGTTCGGGTAATATAGCCTTCAACTTAATCACATATTCACCTGACTTGATTGCGTAGTAATTACTAGACCTATTAGTTTGATTGTGATGGTAAACGATAATTAACCGAATTGTTGACACAACTGAACTTAGTCTACCTAATTACCAGTTTATGTTATGAAAACCAATTAAGTTACAATACCATGATGATTACCAGTCCAATGACACAAGAGCCTAATCCTAAGTGTTGATGAACAAAACCAAACAAGTGATGTGGTAATTAATAATCAAGAACATGAACTGTTTGAACAATCAAAGCAATAATAAAACAAGATCAAATCATGAAACTTAATCAAATACTTAACCTTTAAGCACAACGAATCTGGTCATAAGTCAAATTACACAAACCCTAGCCTAGAATGAACACACGAGTTTAGCCGGGCATCGACATAACGTTAAAACAACTTATCTTGAAGAACATGTGATCAAGGGCTGAACCGAAAGCTTCGGGATGGTAGATAATCGTCTTCAGGTCCTTCTTCAGCCTTTGGAACAAGTGGTATGACGAATGGGGGCTTAAATATGTTTATATAGTGATTATGGTTAATTTTCTTCGTTTTAAGGTGGTTCGAGTAGAGGGAAGGACAAAATGGTCGGGGTTAGAATTGTCTTAGCTCGCGTAGCATGAACCAGCATCTTCAAGGGTCCTTCGTGCAAAAGCAACAGCCATAATTTTTTTTTGTTATTTCTGCCTCGTGAAGCGTGCAAACCTATTCCTGCACTTCTAAGCCTTCATTCCAAGGTCGTAAATCAACCCCTTAAGCCTCTATAACGTCCGATGCCCTGAAACACGTAAAGATGCTTGAGGTATCAATGTTCATTCATTTATTTAACTAATTATAACTAATTAATATAATAAAATACATAACTTTTACACAACTATCACATCCCCACACTTATCCTTTTTCGTCCTGAAAAAGACTTTGCAATGGAATCAGAATCAGAGATTATTTTTACAAAATGCTTTTAGGTTATTTTAATTAAACACAGAGAACACAAAAACCGCGATTACCGATGCCTCAATACTTACCAGGAAAAATAAAGTGTGACAATTTTATTAGTTAATATGATTAAAATAGAACCCACACTTTCAAAGCTTTGAAGCCGCCTTACCATGCTTCATTATGGTTTTACCGAACCAGAACACCCTAACTTGACATGAACCTTGAGATTAGATGATCAAAAATCTTTGCACAATTGTACAATTTTTAAATCCATATGTAACAGCTAAGACAATCATGGATATTTTATCGAACCAAACCTAAACTTAAGCATCAAAGTCTACCAGAATGGCCATTAGATACGATTAAGGTGCAATTAAGTAACTATCTAGCAAATAGTACCTACTACATGACATACTCCCGTTATCAAGCATATAACAATTTCTTTTGAGAAGCATTTTGAGTTTTAAGAACTTGAAAGAACTCAACGTAACAATTTTTTTACACATACGTAATATATGTAGGTTACATGTACGTAAAAAAATTACAGAATTTTTTACGCACCGAGTCGACTTATTACATAAGTGTAACGGACATTTAAATTAGTGTAATCACTGTACATCTTTATTTTCTCTCATACTTTAATTTTTTAATCACATTTAATTTTAATCACATTATATAATCTATTTAATTAAATGTGTGGTCAAGCATGAAGTTTTTAAATTCTTAAAACTTAACAAAGTTTTCAAATTATCCCTCTCTCTCTCTCTCTCTCTCTATATATATATATATATATATATATATATATATATATAAAGAAGTCAAACCTTTTGATTTAAAACAGAAAATGGTAGGATAACTTCACAATTCATTTATGTTTTTTTTTTTTTTCTGAAAGGCAAAATTGTATTAAAAAGAAAACATGGGAATTCTAGCAAGTACCTAGGAACCCACTTGAACCAACAAGATATGAACTAACAAACACAAAAAGAGAACACAAACCATAATTACAATGAAAGATTAATAAAGTTGAACCTGCACCAACTCTCCCAACTATTTTAAAAATATTTTGAATATCCGAATATCCAAAACATTATCTAAATTATCCGTAAATTTTCTAGCCTTTTGTCAGGACGTACGAGTCAAGGGAAAGTCTCGGGTAGATAGTTTCTATGGGGCGTAGGCTTCTTAAAAGGTAACGAAGGCGTGCAAAGGTTTCCTCGGGCCAGACAGAGATTGGCCCTTGAGTGTAAAGGCAAAAGGGAGCTTGACTACAAGACCCACCTGTCGAGCAGGGATGAAAGTCGGCCTAGTGATCCGATGTTTCTGAGTGGAAGGGCTGTTGCTCAATAGATAAAAGTTACTCTAGGATAACAGGCTGATCTTCCCCAAGAGCTCACATCGACGGGAAGGTTTGGCACTTCGATGTCGGCTCTTCGCCACATGGGGCTGTAGTATGTTCCAAGGCTGCACTTACCAATGCGGCTCTATCGATTAGTATTACACAGAAGAAATTAATTATAGATACTAATACAATTAGATCCGCTCTTCATAGACAAATTTGGATTCAAATATTGGAATTTCCGTTATTTAAATCGCGTATCTCCGTCAGTTGTAGTGATTTATCATTCAATGAATGACTAAAAAGTGGTCTACTTAATCCAATTTTAATGTTTCTTACTTTGCAGTTGTACATGAGCAAACCATTGAAAATTGCTTTCTATTTCTATCCATCCCGAAGATTTATCCTATATTGATCATATTGGAGTTGGATCCAAAGGAAACTTGGGCTTTTATTATTTGGATCGTATTCGCGATTTATTTACATACTCTAACAAATAAAAATTTAAAAGGAGCAAATTCCGCAGTTGTGGTAACTCTAGGCTTTCTTATAATTTAGATATGCTATTTTGGGGTAAGTATCCGAAAAATTATCCGAAATTTATAAATAATATTTATTATTAACAATTAAAAAAATATTTAGGATAGCTCGGATATCCGAACTACCCAAAAATATTTCAAAATCACAATCCAAATATGAAAGATCGAAATTTTTGGACAATTCGAATTTAGATTTTCGGATATTTTAAATATGAATTCTGATTATTTTGAACACCACTAATCTTAGTGATCCGATATCTAACAATGCTTGGGCTTATGATACTTTGTGCCAGGAAAGTGAGCTGAATGATTGTAAGTGTGATTATATTATTATTATTATTATTATTATTATTATTACAGCAAAAGATTTAACATTTCAATATTATCTTTTTTTACTTTACTTTGCACTCCAAGCTAACCATCTTTTGAGCAATTATTAGAGGTGCAAAATGGATCAAAATGTGTATTTTTTAGGATGTGGCACTCATCCTATCACATTCAATTCTTTGCTTCTTTATAATGACCTGGTCAACAACAGAATGTCAACACACCAATGAAGGTTATAGCATATGGAATTATGCTAATTTTAAGCGTTTACACAAATAATTCAACATGTTTAGCTATGGTTTAGAGGGGTGAGCCAAACCAAGGCTATAGTACAAAGGCATGGCGATGCTTAAATGCTGCAAAGATTTGAATCTGAAAAGCTTTCTTAAATTACATATATGAGTGACTTTTGGCCCATTTAGGTTTTTGTTTGTTCTGTTTGGGCAACTTAATTTTAACCCATTAATTTCATTTGAATTTTTGTTTATGTAGGGGTATGGTACTAAAACCCGGTTCTACGACCCTAAATCTATTATGTTTGGCCTACTTTATCGCATGGACTAATACAATGTTATTGGGCCGAGTGGGTTTTGTGGAGGTAACCCTAACTGGGCTAGGCCCATTAGGGTACCATGATGGTGGCCATGAGACTCTATATAAGGAGGTCTCCACCTCCTTATCATAGGTCACGCTCAATAAGAGCCACCACCACTTTTTGTGTCTGTAAACAAGAAATCCTCAGGATATCTTAGCAGTCACCTCCACACCCCCGAAACCATTGCAGGTCTCAGCATTGCAGGTCACCAGGCGCAGCCGCAGAAGAAGAAGATCAAGACGTGGTTCGTTCATCTCGAAAATCCGTGGAAACATCGTCATGGATCAGGTAAGATTCATTTCGTGCTTCGACAAACTCCAAGACTTCACCTTGGAGAGAGTTGATGTGTTTTAAAATGTCAACAGTTTGATGGAGTCAGTTTAACAAATGTTTTCTGTTTTATTTTTGGAATGTTGTACATCAGTTGATGAACACTTTGTGATCTTTAGGGGTTAGTTTTATCATATATTAATAATTGCTTTATTGATGGTCTTAAATCTTGAAAGATGGAAATACAAAGAGCAAAGTCACTCACCGTCCCACATTGGCTGAGTGAAGAAATAAGGAGGAATAAACAGCCTAAATAATCAGCGACCAAAGGGGAAAGAAAGCATACCTTTCTCGGCCTTTTGGTTAAGATCAAGTGTAGTATCTATTCGTATCAGTTTAATATCTGATATGTGAGCCATCGGCTCACTCGATATTAATCTTATTTTTTATGGAGGAAGGCCTTCAAAGTAGCTTGCTGCTTGGGTCTTTAAGCGTCACCTTGGTCTTACACTACAACTAAGGCCTGGCCCACCCCTCAATATCATAGTTAAATTTGTTGCTGGTGAAGTTTAGTTTTTATCAGAATCATCTATATGATAAACAAATGTTACAAATCGTATACAATGCAAATTTGTTACCGCTATTATAAAAATGATGTTTTAATAAAATCCTAGGTGGTCTGTTACGTTAAGGGTATGATGATGAGACTTGAGTTTGATGGAACGCTGGAGATCATACAAAAACATTTGGATCCGTTAATTATCGTCTCACTTTTCGCCTCTGCTGCTAGGTGTGTAGCTCAATAAACTCCAATGATGGTTAGCTTGCAATGTAAAGTCATAGAGATTCACAAGGTCAACCACACAAGGTAAATAAAAAGGTAATCTTGAAATATGAAATATTTTGCTTGAAACAGTGTATAACAATAACCAAGTTCACAATCATTCAACTCATTTTTCAGGCACAAAGTTGGTGGCATAAGCCCAAGCATTGTTAGCTACTGGGTCATTAAGATGGTCAAACAAGTTCTCGATCGGGCCTTTTCCAGTAACAATAGCCTGAACGAAGAACCCGAACATCGAAAACATAGCCAGCCGACCATTCTTAAGCTCCTTAACCTTCAACTCAGCAAACGCTTCCGGGTCATCAGCCAACCCAAGTGGGTCAAAAGACCCTCCGGGGTAAACCTTGTCAAGCCCTTCACCGAGTGGGCCCCCACCAACACGGTACCCTTCAATAAGGCCCATGAGAACAACTTGAGAAGCCCAAATAGCTAAAATGCTCTGGGCATGGATCAAGTTCGGGTTCCCAAGGTAGTCGAGCCCACCTTCCGAGAAAATCTGGGAGCCCGCCTTGAACCAGACGGCTTCACCGAATTTCACACCGTTCTTTGAAAGAATCTCGGGGAAAACGCACCCAAGTGCGCCGAGCATGGCCCACCTAGAGTGGATCACCTCGAGCTCACGGTTCTTGGCAAACGTCTCGGGGTCAGCTGATAATCCAGCGGTGTCCCACCCGTAGTCACCGGGGAATTCACCAGTTAGGTATGATGGGGTTTGCTCAGAGAACGGGCCCAAGTATTTGGGGCGGTCAGGTCCATACCTATTAAACCAATTAAAATATTGACATAAATTTGGAAAATTAAAAAAATGAAAAAATATGAATGTGTGAGCTTTGTTTTACCAAATGCTTTGTGGTGCACTTTTGACAGTTCGGCGCATGGTGAAGCGTCCACCATTGAAGCTGCCGGTCTTCTGAACAAGCTCGTTTTGTGGCTTTAATGTGGCCTGGCCGACAAAGGCTGACTGTTGGATTGAAGAGGTTGCCATATGTGTATAAGAAGATTTAAGGCAAATAAGGAATAGTTAATTACTTATGAGATGATGAAGAATTATAGTGATATATATATATATAGGACATATAAGAATTTCGATGGATTAGGATGTGTACAAGTCAGCATTTTCTGATTGGTCAATTGGATATAGGCTGTGATTTGAGGTGTTAAATGGAGATCCTGGCTAGCATATTTCATCCTATAATTATTTAGATCAAACAAAAGAAAAATAAAAACTGGGTTGTTGAATAGGCAGCATTATCTTATTTGTCTAGAGCTGAGGACCACTTCTAACTATCATGATTGTAGCCTAATTCCAAGCGCGACGACGAGAAACATATCCACTCAGTCGTTATGCCCGGTTTTATTGGGCTCCTGGTTTAAGGATTGTCAGGCCCATGGGTTGTGGCTCAACCTCACCTCTCAAGGTCGAACGCCTTGACTCGAGTAGACCTTCAACCCTTTCTAAAAGTGTATATTCCATGAACAATATGCGCGGCTATATATAGAGACATAAATTGGTCTTAATTCGATTTACTAAATATGGATATCCTTATACTTTTATGTTTCAACCTTTATGTTTGTCTAAAGTGTTTGAGCAAGTTGAATCATGGCAGCAAGCTTTTCACCATTATAGAAAGTACTTACATTGAGACTTGCTTTCGTAACGGATTGAGCAAAGGCTGATTTAATTTTCCCATTATAGAAAGTACTTACATTGAGACTTGCTTTCGTAACGGATTAAGCAAAGGCTGATTTAATTTTCCCATTATAGAAAGTACTTACATTGAAACCAGAATATCAATCATTCAATTCTTTTGACAGACAAAAGCCCGTCTAGCTCAGTTGGTAGAGCGCAAGGCTCTTAACCTTGTGGCCGTGGGTTCGAGCCCCACGGTGGGCGTTTTTATCAAAAATAAGTGATTTTTTCTTTAAAACTTATTGCAAATTAGTAAAATTAGCCACTCAAATTAATTAACTTTTTTTTATATTATAATTTATTTTATTGTGACATGGGTATTATCAATTGCTGCACCCCGTTCGGGGTTTCGCAATGGCTTCAAACTTGGGTTCATGAACCAAGGGTTTTACCCAGTGATATTAGTTAGTGTTGAAAAGTATGTCGGGTAGCTTGGGTGGTTTGGAAACACGCCGCAACCATTTGTTTTGTTTTTAGTTAAAATGAGGTTGCACCACATGTCTAAATGGTTGGTTGATATTTTAGGTAGTTTGATAAAAGTTAGGAGTGCCTCTTTCCCCTTAATATATTAGGGTGAACGGAGTTGTCATCGGGGTGGTGGAAAGGTGCCACCGGAACCGCCAGGAACAACGGAGATGAGTTATTTAGTGAGTGTAGGAAGCCTATTTATTAGATAGGTGGCTGTTGTAGAATCAAAGGGCCAAAATGTGACTGGTATTTTGGCGTGAGATAGTAAGTTAAGGCTAGTCTTGACAATATGTCGATGACGGTGTCCTGTGTAACCGTTATGCTCCGGTGTGTGAGGTGGTGATGTGAGGCACAAGAGATTAGATGAGGTTGAAGTTTTAAATATTCCCCACTGTTGTCAGAAAATAATTGTTTTATTTTTCGATTGAAATAATTTCAACGAGTTGTTGAAATCTTAGAAATGTAGAAAGAGAATCAGATTTGCCTTTCAAAGGATAAAGTCATACGTATTTTGTAAAGTAGTAGCCCTGCTTGCGGTGCGCACATATGATGTATATATGTGTGAACCCTCGGGTGGGCAAAAGTGAAATTGCACTAATTTTGACGTTATTTTACTAATCTCGTGAAAATAACGTTAAAAGTGACGGACGGTTAATCAGGCATCATGTAGTGGCGTTGATAGCTGAAAGATAAGGGTACATGCACCGATCAGCCGGTGTCCCGATGATTGAGTGCTATGTGCCTTATGTCTAAGGCTTGATGCAAAACTACTATCGAGCCGGGGGTCTCACCGGAAGCAACCTCTCTATCCCTATGGGGTAGAGGTAAGGCTGCCTACATCTTACCCTCCTCAGACCCTACCATAGCTTTGCTATTGGTGGGATATACTGAGTACGATGATGATGATGATGATGATGATGATGATGATGATGATGATGATGATGATGTATTTTGTAAAGTAGTCAACAAATATAATATAATATAATATTTGTAGTTATCAAATGAGGTGACCGGAGAATACCATACACCAGAAAAAATTAAATCTAGTGGTGCATTAGATGAAAGAGTCGAATATAAAAATGGCAAACGATGACTTTTATTAATATGAAAAGAATTACAGTTGTCGTTTGTACTAGAATTAAAAGAAACAAAAGATGACAAAAGTTTTACAACTTTATTAAGCGGGTGTCCAAAACGATGATGCCAAATGACAGAATTTGTTCTTTGCATGGTGAAGACCGATGGTGGAGATAAGGGGGGCGGAGCTAAGCTCATGCATCCATTTAGTTGTTCCCTGGAAGACTTTGATTTTGGATGCCCGGTCCTTAATAACAAAAACAAAAAAGTAATTTTATGGAAAGATTATTATCATAACATAAACATGAAATAGATATGATGGTTTTAGATATTTAAGGAACACAGCACATGTTTAAGAATAAGAGGTGTATTGGAAGTTTTAATAATGGGTGAACCAATATGAGTGATTTTGAGACACAAACCATCACCAATGACGAGTTCCTCTGTTCCATCATATGGGGCATGAATGGCAATGTTGTTCAGAACATTTGTGAGTCATTTACCTAGTATAGCCAATTCATCAACTATTGTTTTGATGTCTTGCATATACTCGGCAATTTGTTGAGTAGGAGTTTTAGAGAGTTGCTTGAGAAGGTACTTTAACTGCCTAATATGACCCCGGGTTGGAGACGCAAAGGTCTTAGCTAAGATTTGACATGCTACATGTGACGAGGAAGCTCTCGTGATAAGTGGGACAATTTGTTGTGGCAAACTTCCAACGAGTGCTCCAAAAAGCAACTTGTCTTGACGGAACCATTGAGAGTAATTTTTATGAGGAATTTCGGTTCCGTCTTCAGCAAGAGTAGGTTTTAGTGCGTGGTGTGAACCGTCGATGAATTTAAACAAATCAAGGCCATAGAGTAGTGCTTCGATTTTTGTTTTCCAGGCAAGATAGTTTGAGGTAAGCTTGAGGGCGGCCGGTAAAGTGATGACTGTAAGGTCCATCATCGAGGTGTTGATTTGCAAGGAGTCATTTGATGCCATGGCTGCGGATGGCGTGTTTGGTTGAGAGTTATTCGGTGATGAAAAACAGGATATGTGTGTGGAGGAGGTTTTAGAGAAAGGCTCTGATACCATGTAAAAGATGAGAGATTGCAGAAATTGATAGTTTCATTCCTTTGATAAGTAATATATAAATGCACGATTACAAAGAGTGATTACAGAGGAAAAATATGCTAAACATTAATGGTATGTTTGGTTGAAGGTAATGGAATGAATTATTACTTTATGTTGTTTGGTATTCAAAAATTGTAGGAATGAAATAGAAATAATAAAAACACTCATGTCTCAAAATAATTATTTTTTACCAAAAAAAACTACATTGGCGATGGTGATGGTGGTCGCTTCGGTGACGAAAATGGAGGTGGCGGTGGTGAGGGTGGTGGTGGTGGTGGTGATGATGGTGGTCAGGTGATAAGGGCAATGGTTGTGGTGGTGGTGGCGGTGGGGGTGGGGGTGGTGGTGGTTAACCGGTGGTAGCATTGATAGTGGTGGCGATGGTAGGGTGGCGGCAACGATGGTGGCGGTCAGGTGGTGGTAGTCAGGCAGCAACAGTGGTGGTGGCAGTGATGGCCAGGTGGAGGCGAAGACAATGGCTACGGTGGTTACCGCGACGATGGTGGTGGTGGTAACGTTGGTTGTAAGGTGGCGGTGGTGGCGACTGTAACACCCCGACCAAAGGCGGATTATACATCGGGGCGCCACATATTGCTTCATTACTCGCGACACTATTGGTGTCAATATTTATTAATACACATTTTATCGCGCACGCGCAGCGGGGAAAATAAAGAACATAAATCAAACATAAATCAATATATTATAAATTATAACATTCAAACAACATTAACTTGTCTTGATACATTTTAATTCTAGGTCCAAAAGTAAAAACGTCCTACGTGTCCACAAGCTCCAAAACAGCTACTGCAAACCTGAACATGTGTTAAAATAAACGTCAAACACTTGCGTGTTGGTGAGAAATCAAGTTTAATACAATACATAGATAGCCATAAATCTGCGCGCAACACGTGTATGTCTGGTGTTTAACAAGGGTGCAATCAGATTGTGATCAAGCCTAGATAGATCATAGCTCATAGTTCATAGTTCAATCCGTGCTCCCAATTGAGCACAAAAACGAGAAAACATCTGTGCAAGTGTAAACAAAGAAAACCGTAAACGATAGGTCTCCCGTGTTCATCTAATGGATCCATGAAAACTGCGGAATAGGCCGAACAAAGCGGTTAATGATACACACATACAAATAAACAGCCAAGTAAACGTCCTCAACACATGGGATACTGCGCGACTAAAGCTCATAAACAAGTTTAAGACTTTAAGTTTGTATGAACACATGAACATCCCAAAACGTTAAAAGCAAAAAGGGATTAGGTACGAGATTACTCACTTGATAAAGATGCGATGATAGATATGTTGGAATACCGTATGCCCGAGACACATAATTAGGTTAATGTGGCTAGCCGTGTTTGATCCAAGTCGGGTCATACCCAATAACGAGTTAGACACACACCAATTATGTATTTGTTAAGATAAGATCTATAAGACAAATACAGAACACGACACATTCAGAAAATCGGGTTTCTGAATATTTACTTGAAAGTGTTAAATAAATTAATTGGTTAATTTATTTATTCAAATAATTATTATTGGAATGATTATTTAACTATGTATTCTTTTATAAAATGGTTTATAAAAGATGGGGTGTTTATATATTTTATAAAGTATAAAATAAATAAAAAAAAAAAAAAAATAAAATAAAATAAATACATATTGGGGCCGGTTTTAGGGTGGGCCCCACACCCCATTGTCTTGGTCAAATCATGTCATGTATTTGGTATGGGATACATGATCAAATACCTAACACCATGGGTATTGTTTTATGCATGATGTTAAGAATATAATGATCAAGATACATTATTAGTAAAAGGACTTTCAAGTAACCAAAAACACACAACTCTTTCTCTTTTCTTTCTTCTTGTTTACGGCCAAGGAAGAAAAGGAAGGCTCGGGTCTCGGTTTTTGGTGTTTAAGCTTCCTAACATAGCTCGGTGTGTGTTGGAGGCTCGGGGTATATTCCGTTTGAGGGTTTTCCTTTGAAAGTCTAGCATTCACATCATCATCTTCTTCAACCATCAACTACATCTCTTAAAGGTTTAAGAATGTAAGTTTTACAAGCTTTGATAGTTTAGTTTTCTCGTATTACTTGATCCTTGCCTCGGGTTTCTAACATATAGATTATTGGTAATCTAATGACATGGATAAACTAGGTTGTTCATGAACATATATTATATAAACTTGTAATATATACATATATAAACACATGGATACATATGTTTAGTTTGTAAATATCACGCTTCCGCCTTTATTGTGACTAGTTAAATGGTTAACTAAGTTTATAAATTCCATAGAAACCCAACAAATGGTATCAGAGCCGGGATACGGGAAACTAAGCTTCGGGTTTTCGGTTTTATATTTTCCCCTTGAAAGATTTTATACAAAAAAAATTAACATGCATATTTTTTTTTGTATTTAATCTTGTTATATTTTTTGGCTTTGTTCAAAAAAAAAAAAAAAAAAATATATATAACCGATTAAATGGGCCAAAGCCCATATCGGGTGATATTGGGCCGAAGCCCACTTGTTTTGGTTAATGGGCTAACCGAAAAAAAAAAAAAAGGAGGGAAAGAGTAAATGGGCCGAAGCCCATTTTTGGTTAAATGGGCCGAAGCCCATGAAACTTTCTATTGGGCCGAAGCCCATGTGTTTTGGACATATGGGCCGAAGCCCATAAACATGTTATTGGGTCAAGCCCAAATGGGTTGGGCTAGGCCCGATAAGGTCAAGGGGTTTTGGAATGGGTTCCTAAGACATAACGGGTTATGTTTGTTAAAACTAGACCGAGCCGTAGACCAAAATGGATGTTTGATTGTGGTTGATGTTGTGATTGTAGTTAATTATTCAAAGTTTCGGTTTGTAATAATTAATTAGGGGCTATTTGTAATTATTTATTCATATGGGTATGTAATAAATAGATTATTTGTAATATCTTTATTTTATAGAAAAAATGTATTAGGACATTTGGTTTTGTAAAATTAAAGAAGATTGCAAAATTGGAAGTTTGGGCCTTATTGGGCCGGGTATGGTGATAATGGGTCTCACAAGCCCATTAAAGGGATTCAAGCCCAAATGGACCTAAGCCCACCCAATGAGCCCAAATGGAAGCTTATGGAAGCTAAGGCCCAAGTTCAAGCCCAATGGATCACAACGGGGTTGAAGAAGATGCTCGAAGCATTTGGATGCGGGATCGAGTGGGAGCTACAACATCCATGTGTCATGTGTCCCTTAGGATTGGACCTAAGACACACACTTGTTTCGGCTAACAAGTGTGGTCTAAATTAGTGGCTCGTGTCTAGTATAATTATGTATGCTTGTTAATTGATTGTTTGATTGTGTGGTTGTTAGATATTAGGATATCAACTTCGTCACTTAGAATTAATTAACAAAGCATAAAACGGGTTCTAATAATTATCGGTAATTACGTGACACATAGTTTAATAAAATGGATTTATTAACTAGCCGTCTCACGCCCATAATAAAATGGTTTTATTATAAATTAGAATTTTGAAAAATGGTTTCAAAATAATCATGTTACTAAATGCATGTTAGAACATGATTTAAAGTTTTATAACTAGAATTATTAAAACTAAAAATCCCTTTTTGAAATTAAGGATAACAAGTTAAACACCATCCTTTTGTATTAACGCTTAACATATTAGTAAGCTCTTAGTGGGAAAAAGGTCACCTAACCGCGTAGAGTAAATTAATATGTTGAGGTAATATTAGCATATAAATGGGAAAAAGGTCACCTAACCGTTTGTATGTTAATATTACAAGTTGATACAAGTAGGACAACTTAAATTAGAACCATGTGAAGAGGGTCACCCAAGCATGGGGTCTAATAGGTGTTGATGGGATAAACATGCCGACACGAAATATGATTTCGAACCGGTCCCATAAACTCTAGAAGTTGCAAAAGGGTTTGCAATTGTTATGAATAACTACCTTGATAAACCGACAATGGGAAAAAGGTCACCTAACCGGAGTCGGGTTTATCGTTGGATTCTAGATTTTAATTATTAATTATATTTGGTATATATATAAAAGGGTATTAATAATTAAAATATGTAAAACACTAAAATGAACTTAATTAAAATTCTGCAGATGGCCGCACACGTCGACGACAACATAATCCCTAACGTCCAAAACGTATCTCTCCGATCTATTCTCGCTAAAGACCGTCTTAACCACAATAACTTTTCGGATTGGTTCCGAAACTTAAGGATTGTTCTAAAACAAGAAAAATTATATCATGTTTTGGAAACACCTATCCCCAACGAACCGGAAGAGGGAACTGAGGTCGAATACATGAATTGGGTCAAACACACGGAAGATTCCATTCAAGTGTCATGCCTCATGTTGGCGACTATGGTTCCCGAAATCCAAAAGGATTTCGAAAACCATAATGCGTACGACATGATTACTCAACTTAAGGAAATGTTCCTTAAGCAATCGAGGGTTGAAAGGTTCGAAACGGTTCGAGCCTTGCATGCATGTAGAATGGATGATAATCAACCAGTTTCAACTTATGTACTTAAGATGAAAAGTTACATTGATCGCCTCGCCAAGCTCAATTGTCCCATCTCAAAAGAGTTAGCAACGGATTTGATCCTTAACTCTTTGTCGAAAAGGTTCGACACATTCGTGTTAAATTATAACATGAACGGGTGGGACAAAAACATTGGAGAACTTCACTCGATGCTTAAAACAGCCGAGGCGAGTATGGGTAAAAGGGTTTTACCCGTGTTTGCGATCAATGAAGGTAGATCCAAGAATCGATCTCAACCCAATCCTAAGGCTAAGGTAGCAAAAAGGAAGGGTCCTCCTGTGCATCTTAAGGGTAAGGGAAAATCACCGGTTATGGCAAAGAAACAAAAGGTTATGGAACCGAGGGGTCATAAGGATGATCCTTGTTTTGGTTGTGGGGAGACCGGACATTGGAAACGCAATTGCCCGGTCTACCTAAAGGAGCTAAGAGACAAGAGGAATGCGGGGCATACCTCGGGTAATGTCTTTATGATTAATATTGAGCTAAATCTTATTTCTTCTAACACATGGGTATTGGATACCGGATGTGGAACTCATATTTGCAATTGGTTGCAGGGGTTCAAAAGGAATGAAGACTTAAAGAAGGGCGAAGTGAGTCTTTTCATGGGCAACGGTGCAAGGGTGCACGTGGTCGCTAGAGGAGACTTCACTTTATCGCTTCCAAGTGGTTTGGAAGTTGTTTAGAAAAATGTTTTGTATGCTCCTAGTTTGACTAGGAACATTATTTCTGTGCACCTTCTTAGACAATGTAACTTTGACTTTAAATTTGTAAAATCAGAAATGCATGTATCATCTAATGGTATCTTTTATTTTAAAGCTGTACCAAACAACGGTATTTATGAATTGGTTCATGACAATACCTTAAATAGCTCATTATATCAAACTTCCACTAAAAGACTCAAAAAGGATTTGAGTGATTCCTACATTTGGCATTGTCGTCTTGGACACATAAACAAGAATCGTGTAAATACTCTCCAAAAGAATGGTCTTTTGAAAACAAATGAGTTAGGTTCGTTTGATGAGTGTGAATCTTGTATTCAAGGCAAGATGACCAAAGAGCCTTTCAAAGGTACAAATGAAAGGGCTAAGGACTTGTTGGGTATCATACATACGGATGTATGCGGACCCTTCAAGCCAACTAGTAGGAATAGTGAAAGGTACTTCATTACCTTTACCGACGATTTTAGTCGATATGGGTATGTGTATCTAATGAAACACAAACATGAAGCCTTTGAAATGTTCAAGGAATTTCAAAATGAAGTACAAAATCAGCTCGACCGAACAATCAAGGTACTCCGCTCCGATAGAGGAGGCGAATACCTAAGTGATGCTTTTCAAAGTCATCTTAGAGATTGTGGAATTATTTCACAGCTCACTCCTCCTGGTACTCCTCAACATAACGGAGTATCCGAGAGGAGGAATCGAACACTGTTGGACATGGTTCGATCAATGATGGCACGAAGCTCACTACCGCCATCATTTTGGGGATATGCGCTACTTACAGCGGCTCGTATTTTGAATATGGCCCCGACCAAAAAGGTGGATCGAATACCCTATGAAGTATGGCATGGAAAGGTTCCATCCTTTTCATATTTAAGGGTATGGGGATGCATAGTTTATGTTAAACGTGACACCCCAAATAAGCTTGAGGCTCGATCCATCAGGTGTATCTTCATAGGATACCCAAAGGATGATATAGGATATATATTCTATGATCCTAGTGAACAAAAGGTGTTTGTTTCACGCAAAGGATACTTCTTAGAAACTAAGTTCCTTATGGAAGGACCTAGTGAAAAGAGAGTGGAACTTGAAGAGGTTCAAGAATCACTGGATGATACACAGTTGGTCGATACTAGCTTTCAACACGAGGATGTTGAAGGTGATCAAATGGTTGATCATACACACGTTGCTCGCAGATCTAATAGGATTAGTCGACCTCCCAAGAAATATGGATTTCTTGTGGATGATTGCTACTTGGTCGATTCGGATGAACCGATCTCCTACAAAGATGCTATGTCACAACCTGATTGTGACAAGTGGCTTGAAGCCATGAGCGCCGAGATGCAATCCATGCACGATAACCAAGTTTGGGAATTGGTTGATCGTCCACTTAACTCCAAAATGGTTGGATGTAAGTGGGTCTTCAAGAAGAAGACCGATATGCATGGAAATTTAGATACTTACAAAGCTCGACTTGTCGCAAAAGGTTTCACGCAAACTCAAGGGATTGATTATGATGAAACCTTCTCGCCGGTTGCGATGCTTAAGTCGATCAGGATATTATTTGCCATTGCAGCTCATTTTGATTATGAGATATGGCAAATGGATGTCAAGACCGCTTTTCTAAATGGATATCTTGAGGAAGATGTCCATATGGTTCAGCCTGAAGGTTTTGTCGATCCATCTAATCCTGATAAAGTATGTAAGTTGAGGAAATCAATCTACGGGTTGAAACAAGCATCACGGATGTGGAATCATCGTTTTAATGAAGAAATCAAAGCGTTTGGTTTCGTCCAAAACGGTGATGAGGCGTGTGTGTATAAATGGGCTAGTGGGAGTATAATCATGTTCCTTATTTTGTATGTCGATGATATACTTTTATTTGGAAATGATATACCAAGTATGGAAAGCGTTAAAACGTGGTTAAGTAGTCGTTTCTCAATTAAGGATCTTGGAGAAGCGACATATATCTTGGGAATAAAGGTCTATAGAGATAGAAAAAGGAAATTGATCGGACTTAATCAAAGTGCATACATTGATAAAATCCTAAAAAGGTTCAGGATGGAAAACTCTAAGAAAGGTTTGGTACCTATTCCTAGAGGAACCGTGTTAAGCTCATCCCAAAGTCCTAGCTCTAAGGAAGAGCAGGATAGGATGAAGCATGTTCCTTATGCTTCGGCAATAGGATCTATTATGTATGCAATGATGTGCACTAGACCGGACGTCTCGTATGCTTTAAGCATAACGAGTAGATACCAGCACAACCCAGGTGACAGTCATTGGATGGCTGTCAAGAATATATTAAAGTACCTTAGAAGGACTAAGGATATGTTTTTAATATATGGGTCTGGTGAGGAGGAACTCGTCATAAAGGGTTACGTGGATGCGAGTTTCCAAACTGACCGAGATGATTCTCGATCACAGTCGGGATATGTCTTCATTTTGAATGGAGGCGCTGTCTCTTGGAAGAGTTCGAAGCAGGATGTTGTCGCGTTATCCACTACAGAATCTGAGTACATCGCCGCTTCAATGGCAGCCCAAGAGGCTGCATGGATGAAAAAGTTCATCATGGATCTAGGGATTATCTCTACCATTCAGGAGCCCCTAGAGATATTCTGTGACAATGAAGGTGCTATTGCACAGATCAAGGAGCCTCGTGCTCATCAGAAAACGAGGCACATTGAGCGCAGATTCAACTACATAAGGGATGAAGTTGAAAAGAGAAAGATATGTATTCATAAAGTTCATACCGATCAAAATATTGCGGACCCACTCACGAAGCTCCTCGATAGGCCAAAGCATGAGGGTCATGTTTGTGCATTAGGACTTCGGTATTCTAGTGAGTGGATTTAATCTGTATTTAGTGTTTGTATAAGAACGAATGTAATGGGTATCTCATGAAAATTAATTATGTTTTAATTATTCAATGAGTTATGTTCTATATTTGCATGTTTAATCCATGAATGACTTATGTTGTTCTAAACGTCCGTAGTCGATCATACTTGTGGGAACAAGTATGAAGTTAAGACTATTATGAACCCGGATTGGTTGATATTCATGTGATGAATATAGGGCATAGGTTTGCCACCAAGGTTCATAGATATTTGTGGGATACAAATATTGGACATGATCCGCTCTCAAGGATCACTGCATGGAGTTAGTGCAATTGATCATAAGTAATCCTTGAGTAAAGGCGAGTATCATTGTGTCCTTTGACCTGAGATGCATATCGGATCTGGTTTTTCATCAAGTCTGATATCTTGACTCTATTCTTTGTTATTTTGGTAACACGATGACGTGTAAGAAAGAGCTCAGATATTATATGAGATGTCAACGAGGATGTATGCAGTCAAGATGGGATTTGTTCCTCTTATGTGTTGAGAGTTTAGATGTCTAAGGCCTGTTAAGTTAAATCGTTGAGAGAATGATCACTCTGTGTCTCTTCGATTTGACAGGACATCTAGTAACAAAGGGATGTAATGATAAGACTTACCTATATCATATCAAGTATGGACTTGAAGGGGATGATGTTATTGAATGGCACTTAGTCAAACACACTAGGGGTGGTGACCTGTTGTTAGGCGGTATTCACCATTAGCATTAACTTCTTATGAGTCACGTGCAAGTGGGAGATTGTTGGAATACCGTATGCCCGAGACACATAATTAGGTTAATGTGGCTAGCCGTGTTTGATCCAAGTCGGGTCATACCCAATAACGAGTTAGACACACACCAATTATGTATTTGTTAAGATAAGATCTATAAGACAAATACAGAACACGACACATTCAGAAAATCGGGTTTCTGAATATTTACTTGAAAGTGTTAAATAAATTAATTGGTTAATTTATTTATTCAAATAATTATTATTGGAATGATTATTTAACTATGTATTCTTTTATAAAATGGTTTATAAAAGATGGGGTGTTTATATATTTTATAAAGTATAAAATAAATAAAAAAAAAAAATAATAATAAAATAAAATAAATACATATTGGGGCCGGTTTTAGGGTGGGCCCCACACCCCATTGTCTTGGTCAAATCATGTCATGTATTTGGTATGGGATACATGATCAAATACCTAACACCATGGGTATTGTTTTATGCATGATGTTAAGAATATAATGATCAAGATACATTATTAGTAAAAGGACTTTCAAGTAACCAAAAACACACAACTCTTTCTCTTTTCTTTCTTCTTGTTTACGGCCAAGGAAGAAAAGGAAGGCTCGGGTCTCGGTTTTTGGTGTTTAAGCTTCCTAACATAGCTCGGTGTGTGTTGGAGGCTCGGGGTATATTCCGTTTGAGGGTTTTCCTTTGAAAGTCTAGCATTCACATCATCATCTTCTTCAACCATCAACTACATCTCTTAAAGGTTTAAGAATGTAAGTTTTACAAGCTTTGATAGTTTAGTTTTCTCGTATTACTTGATCCTTGCCTCGGGTTTCTAACATATAGATTATTGGTAATCTAATGACATGGATAAACTAGGTTGTTCATGAACATATATTATATAAACTTGTAATATATACATATATAAACACATGGATACATATGTTTAGTTTGTAAATATCACGCTTCCGCCTTTATTGTGACTAGTTAAATGGTTAACTAAGTTTATAAATTCCATAGAAACCCAACAAGATAAAGCAAGAACCAACTTTAAACAAGCACAAGTTAACCTATAAATAAGATTATTGTTTTAATGATTTGTTTTAAGTCTTGATTATAAGTTAGCATAATTAATAAGTTATTATATATAATATATTACCGGAAAACAGGGCAGAGGAGAGGAGAAAACGGAGGCAAGAGAGGAGGGAGGCGGCTGAAGAACAACGGCAGAGAGCAAAAAGGGAGGAAGAGAATAAGTGTAGTGTGTGAAGTGTTAAGAAAATAGTACTATATATAGGCAAACCCTAGGGGACACAAACCCTAGAAAAGATCTCCAAAAGTAAAAGAAAAGATATCAACAGTAAAAAGTTCTGAAAAGTAAAGATATCAAAAGATATGGTAGCAGGGAAAAAGAGAAAAAGGCTGACAGGATTCAGAAAAAGGCATGGGAGAGGACAGATAAAGTTACTGGTTAAAGCATGGCAAAAGCAGATCTCAAAAGATAATGTCAGTCACTTTTTCTACCAACCAATGGGGTTGGTACGCATGCTGCGCCGAAAGTAACCATTCAGACATTAGATAGGTTAGGTCAACAGCTCAGAAGAAAAGACATTTACAAAAGCAAACGGCTAGAAAGGGTAAAGCGCGGGAAGGCTGAGTGCGCGAGCGCGAAGGCTGGCACAACAATCCTTAGCGCACTGCGGGAAGAATCACAAATCCTTAGCGTGCTGCGTGAAGAACTAGAATTCAAAGCGCATTGCGGGAAGAACATACATTCTTAGCGCATTGCGGGAAGAACATGCATTCTTAGCGCGCTGCGAGAAGAGTTCTCTTCACGCATCGCAGGAACAAGATGTCTTCACGCAGGCTTCCATGTAAGGAGTCTGGCGCGTGGAGCTGCAGACATACTTAGGCGGGAAGAACCAAAGGACAAGCAAAGAGTTAGAAGAGGGAAACAAGGCGTAAGGGCGGGACGGCGACAAGAGGGAAAAGAAGGCGGAAAGAGAGAAGGAAGAGGGAGGGGACGGCGGAAAGAAAGAGAGAGAAAGAGGCGGGAAGGAAATATATATTATTATTAAAAATAAAATATAAGTATAAATAAATATTAAATCATAAAAGAAAGAGATCGGGTCAGAGAAACGGGTACCTGGGTCGGGTCGGATCGGGTCAGATGTCACAGTCTCCCCTACTTTAAGAAATTTCGTCCCGAAATTTATCTCGAAGTAGGTTGCGCAGAGAACAGGTGCGGGTACTTGATCTTCATTTGATCTTCCCTTTCCCATGTAAACTCGGCTCCGCGCTTGGACTCCCAGCGAACTTTCACGATAGGGATACGACTGCGCTTGGTTTGCTTAACCTCGTGATCCATAATCTCAACAGGCTTCTCAACGAAATGCATAGTTTCATCAACTTGAACTTCATCAAGTGGAATGCGAAGGTTCTCGTCAGCTAAACACTTCTTGAGATTGGATACATGGAACGTTGGATGCACATTACTGAGCGCGGGCGGCAGGTCAAGTCTGTAGGCAACTTTTCCCACACGCGCGAGAATCTTAAATGGTCCAACATATCGAGGAGCAAGCTTACCTTTCTTCCCAAAGCGGACAACACCTTTCCAGGGCGACACTTTGAGGAGAACAAGATCACCAACTTGAAATTCGAGAGGCTTCCGCCTACGATCTGCGTAACTCTTCTGTCGGCTTCTGGCAGTCAGCAGATGATCACGGATCTTGGCGATTTTATCGGTTGTCTCTTGAACAAGTTCGGGTCCTGTGATTTGAGCTTCTCCCACCTCGCTCCAACAAATCGGGGAGCGGCACTTACGACCGTAAAGTGCTTCAAATGGGGCCATACCAATACTGGAATGATAGCTGTTATTATAAGAGAACTCGATCAAAGATAGGTGCGAATCCCAATTACCTCCAAAATCAAGAACACAAGATCGGAGCATATCCTCAAGAGTTTGAATAGTTCGCTCAGACTGACCGTCAGTCTGAGGATGATATGCCGTACTCATGTCCAAGCGAGTTCCTAGCGCAGATTGGAGAGATTTCCAAAAGCGAGATATAAAACGGCCATCGCGATCGGATATGATGCTCAAAGGAGTACCATGGCGGCAGACAATTTCCTTGACATAAAGCTGCGCGAGTTGCTCAACACGGTAGTTTTCACGAATGGGCAGAAAGTGAGCAGACTTAGTCAATCGATCCACTATTACCCAAATGCTATCATGTTTGCTTGCTGTCAAAGGTAACTTGGTAATAAAGTCCATTGCTACACATTCCCATTTCCACGTAGGAATTTCTGGTTGTTCGAGCAAACCAGATGGGCGTTGGTGTTCAGCTTTTACTTTAGAACAAGTCAGGCATCTAGCTACGAACACAGCAATATCCTTTTTCATACCGGGCCACCAATAAGTTATGCGCAAATCCTTGTACATCTTATCAGCGCCAGGATGAATAGAATACCGAGATTTGTGCGCTTCACTCAGGATATCAGCGCGAAGATTCTCATCAAAGGGAATCCAGATGCGATTGAGATAGCAGAGAATTCCACTCAGATTAGGGACAAAATGTGCTTCCGCGCCACACGCTAACTCGGCGCGAAGATTACCATTACTGAGGGATGCGCGCTGCGCGTCACGAATACGCGATTCAAGGTTGCTTTGAATCGGCGCGAAGTGAAGCTGGGTGCGCGGCAAGATACAGTTAAGCTGGCAGGGTTTTCGGCTGAGCGCATCGGCTACCACATTAGCCTTACCAGGATGATACCGGATCTCACAATCGTAATCGCTGATGAGTTCGTTCCATCGGCGTTGCCTCATGTTGAGTTCCTTTTGATCAAAGATATGCTGAAGGCTTTTATGGTCAGTGTAGAGGATGCACTTAGTACCATAAAGGTAGTGTCTCCAGATCTTCAAGGCAAAAACAACTGCACCAAGTTCGAGATCGTGAGTTGTATAATTCTTTTCATGAACCTTAAGTTGCCTTGATGCGTAAGCGATAACCTTGCCTCGTTGCATAAGAACACAACCGAGACCTTGGTTGGATGCATCGCAATACACGATAAAATCATCATTACCCTCAGGTAGCGCAAGAACAGGAGCTTCACACAACAAACGCTTGAGCGTTAGAAAGGCTTCTTCTTGCTTCGAGCCCCAAATATACGGTTTACCTTTGTGCGTTAGAGCTGTTAAAGGCAAAGCGATCTTCGAGAAGTTCGAAATGAAGCGCCGGTAATAACCAGCTAAGCCCAGAAAGGAACGGATCTCGGAAGGAGAGGATGGCGTAATCCAGTTCTTGATTGCTTCAATCTTGGATGGGTCGACATGAATACCCATCTTGTTAACAACATGACCAAGAAACTGTACTTCATCAGACCAGAATTCACACTTGGAAAGCTTAGCATAGAGTTGCTCAGCTCTAAGCTTTTGCAATACCAATCGGAGATGTTGCTCATGCTCGGCCTTGGTCTTAGAATACACCAGAACATCATCGATAAACACGATCACGAATTTATCCAAGAAAGGCCTACACACCCGATTCATTAGATCCATGAAAACGGCGGGTGCGTTGGTTAGACCGAAGGACATGACCAAGAATTCAAAATGGCCATAACGAGTTCGAAAAGCAGTCTTCGGAACATCTTCATCGCGGATGCGCAACTGGTGATAGCCAGAGCGGAGATCAATCTTCGAGAAACAAGAGGCACCTTGGAGTTGATCAAAGAGGTCGTCAATACGCGGTAAGGGATACCGGTTTTTAATGGTGAGTTTGTTCAACTCGCGGTAATCAATACACATGCGAAACGATCCATCTTTCTTTTTAACGAACAACACCGGAGCACCCCAGGGCGAAGAGCTAGGGCGGATGAATCCTTTAGCAGTCAACTCTTGAAGTTGGCTTGCCAATTCTTGCATCTCAGCGGGCGCAAGACGGTAAGGAGATTTAGCTACGGGGGAAGCACCAGGGACAAGATCAATACGGAACTCGACTTCACGAGCGGGAGGGATACCAGGAAGATCATCAGGAAAAACTTCAGGGAAATCACGCACAACAGGGATATCGCGAAGCTTCTTCTCTTCAGCAGGTTTAACCACATGTGCTAAAAATGCAATACACTTCTTCCGCATGAGTCCTTGGGCTTCGGCGCAAGACATAAGTTTAAGACCACTGGAGGGTTTTTCGCCGTAAATATGAAGATCACCATTTTCTCGAGGTATGCGAATCAATTTCTTGGCGCAAATAACTTCGGCGCGATTCTTCGAGAGCCAGTCCATACCAATGATAACATCAAAGCTTCCAAGAGGCATGGGGATGAGGTCGATCAGAAAATCGTTTTCGTTAAGGTTAAGCGTACAATCTTTAATCACTGAGTTTATTAAAACAGTTTCACCATTAGCCAATTCAACTGAAAAATCTTCTTTTAAGTCATCGCGCGGTCGCGCAAGCTTCTGTTCGAAGGCGCGAGAAATAAAACTTCGATCGGCGCCAGTATCAAAAAGTACAGAAGCATAAAATCCGTTAAGCAAAAATGTACCATTAACTACGTCATTATTCGCTTGCGCTTGGTGCGCGGTTATATTAAAAGCTCGTCCACGCGTCACTTGGTTTGAAATCTGGTTCACCGGATTCGCTTGTGTGATTTGCACTTGTAGTCTCGGGCACGCGTTCCGGAAATGACTGGGATCACCGCAGTTAAAGCACGTTCTGGGTCGTGGGTTTTGGTATGTTGGTTGTGGGTTCTGCGGGTAAACTGGTGGTGTTGGCGCAATTGGATTGGCGGGAGGGACTCTACAGAACTCAGCAGAGTGACCAACGCGGCCACATCGGTTACATTGACGACACGGGGTTTGGGTTGGGTGGTGAAGTCTACAGGTTGGGCAAAAGGGTTGATTTCCTGTGTAAGGTTTCTTAGGTGGCGGGGCAGGGAGTGCGGGATTGGTTAGGGCATAGTTATGGACTACAGGAGGTGTTGGGTAGGTTGACAGTGGGTTAGGCGCATAAACTGGAGGTTGATAAATGGGTTGTTGGATAATGGGCGGGTTGGTAAGCGCATAGGCCTTGCGCCTGCGCTTGAGGTTGTTACGGTTTGAGGGTTCTGGTTTGGTTTCTGTTGGTTCAGGGGCAGTCTTGGTGAGTTTGGTCTTCTCAGTTCCCCGCAGGAACAGGGTTCCTGCTCTGACATGGTTGTCGCTGAGCACAGCGGCCAACTCAATGGCGTCAGAGAGGGTAACTGGGTTTCTGGCCCATACAGAATCTTGAATTTCCATGGGGAGACCCCCAAGGAATTTCTCTATGGCTCGGCGGGAAGGGGTAACAAGGTGAGGGACAAGCAGGCTTAGTTCATGGAAGCGCGTCGCGTACTCGCGCGCTTCACCGCTGTATTGCTTAAGATTCCAAAATTCCTCCTCCAGGCGCTTAATTTCGTTGGGAGGGCAGAATTCTCGCGTAAGAATTTCCTTGAATTCCTCCCATGTCATGCTAGAAGCAGCTTCTGCGCCACGCGCATGAGCTACTCCATTCCACCATGTAAGCGCTCTGGATTCCAGGACACTGGAAGCATATAGGGTTCGTCTGTCTGAGGGGCATTGGGTGTGAAGGAAAGTGTTTTCTATTTTCTCAAGCCACTGGAGCATCACGGTGGCTCCTTCAAGACCTGTGAACTTTGGAGGGTTACCCGCGTTAAAGGACTTAATGTTATAACTCGAGGTGTTGGTATTGTTTTGGCTCAAAGCTTGGGCTATTGCGGCGGCCATTTCCTGGGAACGTTGCTGTCTACGCATGCGCGAGGCTTCTCTTCTCTGAAATCGGCGAGATAGCGGAGGCATTCTATAAAAATTTTAATTTTAGTTAATATCTTGGTTTTAGCGCAAAGTTTTAATCTTATAAAGCTTGGTTTCACGGAGTCAGTTACAGTCAACAGTTAAAGTAAAATAAATGATCCTAAATGCAGACTTAATAAAGGTAACAAATTCGAATCAAGAATCGACAATTCATGTATCACCATGACTTTCCGAATTCCCAATTTAAAATATACGAGCAAACGAGCATTGGAGATTGACGATTCATGTATCACCATGACTTTTCAATCCTCAATATAAAATACACAAGAAAATGAGTATTGGAGGTTGACAATTCATGTATCACCATGACTTTTCAAGTCTCCAACCTCAGAACATAATCGTAAATGGAAATTGAAAATCAACTATTCATGTATCACCATGACTTTTCGGATTTTCAATCCCAACAAACGAATATGTAAGTAAAATCAATAAAAATCGAAATTCACAAAAATCGAAATATCGCGGAATAAAATCATATACTGCGCAAGCGCGAGCATATTCATAAATAACGAGTAATTAACAATAAGCGCGCAAACATGAGATTTCTCTCATGCACGAGAAGGGACTCTTAGGTATTCTAGGCCGTTACGTCTAACCACCTATCCTAAAGTCAACGAGCTCTGATACCAATCTGTAACACCCCGACCAAAGGCGGATTATACATCGGGGCGCCACATATTGCTTCATTACTCGCGACACTATTGGTGTCAATATTTATTAATACACATTTTATCGCGCACGCGCAGCGGGGAAAATAAAGAACATAAATCAAACATAAATCAATATATTATAAATTATAACATTCAAACAACATTAACTTGTCTTGATACATTTTAATTCTAGGTCCAAAAGTAAAAACGTCCTACGTGTCCACAAGCTCCAAAACAGCTACTGCAAACCTGAACATGTGTTAAAATAAACGTCAAACACTTGCGTGTTGGTGAGAAATCAAGTTTAATACAATACATAGATAGCCATAAATCTGCGCGCAACACGTGTATGTCTGGTGTTTAACAAGGGTGCAATCAGATTGTGATCAAGCCTAGATAGATCATAGCTCATAGTTCATAGTTCAATCCGTGCTCCCAATTGAGCACAAAAACGAGAAAACATCTGTGCAAGTGTAAACAAAGAAAACCGTAAACGATAGGTCTCCCGTGTTCATCTAATGGATCCATGAAAACTGCGGAATAGGCCAAACAAAGCGGTTAATGATACACACATACAAATAAACAGCCAAGTAAACGTCCTCAACACATGGGATACTGCGCGACTAAAGCTCATAAACAAGTTTAAGACTCTAAGTTTGTATGAACACATGAACATCCCAAAACGTTAAAAGCAAAAAGGGATTAGGTACGAGATTACTCACTTGATAAAGATGCGATGATAGATAAAGCAAGAACCAACTTTAAACAAGCACAAGTTAACCTATAAATAAGATTATTGTTTTAATGATTTGTTTTAAGTCTTGATTATAAGTTAGCATAATTAATAAGTTATTATATATAATATATTACCGGAAAACAAGGCAGAGGAGAGGAGAAAACGGAGGCAAGAGAGGAGGGAGGCGGCTGAAGAACAACGGCAGAGAGCAAAAAGGGAGGAAGAGAATAAGTGTAGTGTGTGAAGTGTTAAGAAAATAGTACTATATATAGGCAAACCCTAGGGGACACAAACCCTAGAAAAGATCTCCAAAAGTAAAAGAAAAGATATCAACAGTAAAAAGTTCTGAAAAGTAAAGATATCAAAAGATATGGTAGCAGGGAAAAAGAGAAAAAGGCTGACAGGATTCAGAAAAAGGCATGGGAGAGGACAGATAAAGTTACTGGTTAAAGCATGGCAAAAGCAGATCTCAAAAGATAATGTCAGTCACTTTTTCTACCAACCAATGGGGTTGGTACGCATGCTGCGCCGAAAGTAACCATTCAGACATTAGATAGGTTAGGTCAACAGCTCAGAAGAAAAGACATTTACAAAAGCAAACGGCTAGAAAGGGTAAAGCGCGGGAAGGCTGAGTGCGCGAGCGCGAAGGCTGGCACAACAATCCTTAGCGCACTGCGGGAAGAATCACAAATCCTTAGCGTGCTGCGTGAAGAACTAGAATTCAAAGCGCATTGCGGGAAGAACATACATTCTTAGCGCATTGCGGGAAGAACATGCATTCTTAGCGCGCTGCGAGAAGAGTTCTCTTCACGCATCGCAGGAACAAGATGTCTTCACGCAGGCTTCCATGTAAGGAGTCTGGCGCGTGGAGCTGCAGACATACTTAGGCGGGAAGAACCAAAGGACAAGCAAAGAGTTAGAAGAGGGAAACAAGGCGTAAGGGCGGGACGGCGACAAGAGGGAAAAGAAGGCGGAAAGAGAGAAGGAAGAGGGAGGGGACGGCGGAAAGAAAGAGAGAGAAAGAGGCGGGAAGGAAATATATATTATTATTAAAAATAAAATATAAGTATAAATAAATATTAAATCATAAAAGAAAGAGATCGGGTCAGAGAAACGGGTACCTGGGTCGGGTCGGATCGGGTCAGATGTCACAGCGACTGTCACACCCCAACCTAAGACAGAAATGTTGGGGTGTGATCCGATTGCTCACGGCTCGAAGATACTATCATATATAATATGTAACAATATCTAATTAATTATTTTATTGAAAGAATACACACAATATCCAGGTATAGCAAACAATATAAGTATATGAATGTAAGCTCAAATAATATTTTCTTGTTTATATCCTAAGGTCTTATCTACGTGTCCAAACTTCAATCTTCAATACAAGCAACCTGCATATGCGTAGAAAATGGAGTTTTGTCAACAAACATGTTGAGTGAGTTTATCACCAATTTTTGACACAAAAAATAATGTTAATATAATAAATAAGAGAAATAAGCAAAACGTAATAAATGCGGTAATGAAATCAAACCATGAGCAAATAATAATAAGACCGTTGCCAAGCGAATCGGGCGGTGGTCAATAAGAACCTTCCACAGGGGGATATGTCAAACGAATGCACATAAACAAGCACATAACAAGTATATTTGATTAATCACACATAATTACACGTTTGCTATTTTATTTATATATATGTATATATAGTATGATATACGCATATGTCACCAAAACGTTTTAGAAAACTGAGTAAAATAGGGAAATGATAAAACTCACCTTAGATTAAAGGCAAGTGATTAATAATTAAGATAAACGAACTAAAGATTAAGCGAGTCGTCCACTACGCGTCGAACGAGATTAATGATCAGAACCTAAAACTTTGAGATACGATAATATAAGTAAAAATGAACTTAATGCCGCTGGAATCAATCCAAACGGACATCTAGAATTCCGGTTATGTTATATTTAAGATTTAAGTGAGATGGTACTGACCAGAATCCGAACAGCGAGTCGGAAGTCGGGATTTGGTCAGTAGCCTTAAAATTTCATTACGAGAATAAAAGTACTCTGGACCGAACGTTGAATCCAACCAGAAGTATGAGAAAATGTAAAGTCAAAGTTATTGCCTATTTTGCCCTTAAACGGGTTTGACTCGAATTGTCCCGCCAATACTCCTCAATATCAGAAATTGATTGAGGGTTATCGAGAAGTGAGTATAAATGAACGTTTGTTCAGTTAACAACTTACCCGGATGGTGTTTGTATTAGCAAGAAATCGAGGTCAAAGGCTTAAAGAATGTCAAAGTCAACTGCAGCTAACGAATCTTCACTTTAAACGAGCAAAACGAGCAAGAAAACGTCAGTTGAGGGTAGGTGACGGCTGGGAATGCTTAGTTGCAGTCAACTTTAGGGTTTGGAGTTATGATGTGTTTATATAAGGGTTTAATCAACTTGTTGGACAAGAAACGGGTTGATTTTGGTAACCGAATCATACAATTAAGAACGAAATCGGGTCTTTAAATCATCGATATATTAACCAAATTACTGAGTATGAACATAGGCATCATTACACACTAAATAACTTGTGGCTCAAATTTCGTGATTTTTAGCATTAAACGAAGATCTTAAACGAATTTGGCTGATCTGGTTGCATCTTCGCGCCGTGTGAACGTGCAACTTCACCAGACTTTCAACTTTTGACAGTTTTAGTCCCTGTAGTTTCAAAAACGCATTTTTAAGTCATTTTAAGCGATTTTAAGATATTCTAAGGGCTATTTGGCACTAATGGAAGTTAAGAAATTATAAACTAAGGTAAAAATAATTATTCCACTAATAAATGCATAATTTTATTATTAAGAAATATCCGAATAATGTTCGTAACCTGATAAACAAATACAAATATGAGTACGGAAAACCCGAAATGTTACAGCGACTGCGGCGGCGACGGTAGCGTTCGTGGTGGCGGTTAGGTGGTGGTGGTGGCGATGGTAGGGGCGGTGGTTGTTGTTGTTAAGTGGTGGTGTCGTTGAGAAAGTATGGTGAAGGAGGAATTGACTGAAAAAAGAAAGAAGGGAGGGTGTGAATGAATGGTTTTGATGAAATGGGATTCCATATGTAACGGATGATTTCATTACATTGATCAACCAAACATCACTTTTTTTATTCCCACGCAATAAATCACTCCATTCCACTTGTCACTGCTGCATACCAAACGCTACCTAACTATCAATATTGAGTAAGACATATAAATAAACTTTACATATTTGAATTGAATCATATTAGGAAATCTTAAATATATATAAACGAAACCTTTAAAGTTCTCTGGTTGCTCCCAACCTCCCCTCAAGTCACCACCAGATTGCTTTATTTGTAAATGGAAGTTTCTCATGCATTTGACCTGAATTCACAGGTATGGGTCTCACCAAACCCAGATAGCCCTTAAACAGGTTATAACATCTCATTAAATTAAAAATTAATCTCACCAAATATTTGATATGGAAATCCTATAAAATAGGAATATACTAGAAATTAATATCCGATTTTTTTAAAGATATTTGACAGAATTACAGAAATTGTCCTTTATATTTCACCCAAATTTCACTCGTTGTCCCTGATCTTTAAAATTGATCTTTTTTGTCTTTTACGTTTCAAAATCCAACAACGTTTGTCCTTTTCGCCTAACCTGGTTAGATTTTCTATTTAAGTCAGGTCATGTGCCCTGCACATAAGGGAAAATTCGTCTTTTTATCCATTTATTTAAAAAACATTTTAATTAATTAAAATTCCTCTACTGCCACCAAGCTTCATCTCCGGCGAGCTCACCGCCACCGTCTTCTCCGACGACGAAAATCACCACCACAGCCACTGGAAAACCACCAACACCACAGCTGACCCGTAGCTACCACCGAACAAATGATATGTTTATGTAATTGCTTGCTTGCTAACACCTCTTTTTCTTTCTTTCTTTCTTTCTTTCGCAGTCTGCTACCGGAGTGAGTTCATCTAACTTACAAATAAATGGGTAACAATTTCATTCTATTATATTCTATTTTTTGCTTATCAATCATAATTACAAACAAATATCATACTAATCCTTTGCCACCAACAGATCCAGAACTCACCCCGTTGTATTCAAGCTCAAAATTCGCGTAATGTGATAACAATTTGAAATCCATACTTTAGGGCTATTTATCAGAAAAAAAGGAGCAAGTAGATTTGTATATCACCTACCTCGGATGGTGCCCGATTAGATGATTGTAGTTTTACCGGAGTTATACACGTCGGCGGCGGATCAAACAGCAAACAAGAGGAAACGATTGAGTGACGAAACAGAGAGTAGCGATTGTGGTGTTCTTCAAATATTGGTGGCGAACACGAATCCAATTCCGACGGGTTAATAAAATGGTTTATCCGGCGGTGGTTTGGCCAACGGGTTCAGCAGCTGGTGAAGGTGGAATTGGAAGCGATTGGAAGAGGGTGCTAGGCTGATTGCAGCAGGTCCGGTGGTGGCGATGCTAGAGTTAGTGGGGTGGGGAGCAGGTCCGGTCTGTGGTAGTTTCGGTTGCGGTGGTATTTAAGTTGTGGTGGCTGTTTCATGGTGATGGTGGCGGTAGATTAACGATGGTGGTTGCGAAGATGATTGTTGCAGAGTGTTTGGTGCGTGAAGGTATATTTGTTTTTAACATATCTCCATTTTTTTTCATCACAATCGAAGTTTTATATAATTTACTATAAAACGATTACAATAAAGTGGCAGGCAAACGGGCAACAAGCTGTGCCGCAAAATACATGGTATAGGTGGTTTGATGGTGGTTGTGGGTCAGCTGTGGTGTTGGTGGTTTTCCGGTGGCTATGGTGGTGATTTTCGTCGTTGGAGAAGACGGTGGCGGTGGGCTCGCCGGAGATGAAGCTTGGTGGCTGTGGAGGAATTTTAATTAATTAAAATGTTTTTTTAAATAAATGGATAAAAAGATGAATTTTCCCTCATGTGCAGGGCACATGACCTAACTTAACAAGAAAATCTAACCGGGTTAGGCGAAAAGGACAAACGCTGTTGGATTTGAAACATAAAGGATAAAAAAATCAATTTTAAAGATCAGGGACAACGAGAGAAATTTTGGTGAAAGATAAAGAACAATTTCTGTAATTCTGTCAAGATATTACATATAATTAAGAAACAATTTTATAGTAAAAGAAATAAGCGGGTCATGGGTCTCATCAAATCCAAATAGTTTTTAAACCAGGTTATAACATCTCATTTATTTATGAAACTATTTCATCATCAAACCTTAAATATATTATTAATTTACTTACAATAAATAAAATTAAAATATAAAAAATATAGGAATATTTGTTTTTAATGATCCTAACTGTTGACTTTTGGTCACTGCTGGTCCCAACTAATGAATTGCTCTTCATGGTCCCAACTTTTAAAGTATTTGTTTCTAATGGTCCGCGACTAACAGAATCCTAACGCCGTTAGTTTCAGGTCGCGGAAAAACAGTTTTGGCTGAAAAATTCAAATTTATTGCCGGAAAACACCACCTGAACACCGCAACCACTGCCAATTGACTCTCCGTTAACCAACTACCACCACTTGAGCACCATCAACTGATTCCGAAGATGGTTCTAGAGTTTTTGGCGACTTTAATAATTGGGGCTTTTACTAGAAAAAGTTTCCTAAAGGTCTGATACGAAGTTACCAAGATGTTTGGGACGAAAATGTTGAGTTTTTGGGGGGGAAATTGAGTTTTCCGGCCAAAACCGTTTTTCCAGCGACCTGGAACTAACTATGTTAGAATTCTGTTAGTTATTGACCGTTACAAACAAATACTTTAAAAGTTGGGACCATCAGTACCTAATTCATTAGTTAGGACCAATAGTAACCAAAAGACAATAGTTAAGATCATTAAAAATCATATACCAAAAATATATAAATATTAGAAACAAATCCACTTAATATTGAGAGATAAAACCAAGTAGTAATATAATTTGGAGAATTATATGTCATTCAACTCGTAGAAGTAAAAGAAATATACCTGATAACTTAAGAAATTCCAAACTTTCAGTTTTAATAAAAAAAAATGCATGAATGAAATGAAATGTTAGATTCCATTTATCAAATTGTTTATCCAAATTGGCAATCCACGAAATAGTGTTTGATTAATCTCATAAACCATCACGTTGCAACTAATATTTTAGAAACAAAAATAAGAATATAACTAAAATAGCCAGAAACTTGTAATATTACTTCATAACCACTCTCAAATTTACAATCATTCAACTCACTTTCCGGGCACAAAGTTAGTAGCATAAGCCCAAGCGTTATTAGCCACTGGGTCACTAAGATGGTCAAACAAGTTCTCGATCGGGCCTTTTCCGGTAACAATAGCCTGAACGAAGAACCCGAACATCGAAAACATAGCCAACCGACCATTCTTAAGCTCCTTAACCTTCAACTCAGCAAACGCTTCTGGGTCATCAGCCAACCCAAGCGGGTCAAAAGACCCACCTGGGTATACCTTGTCAAGCCCTTCACCGAGCGGGCCCCCACCAACACGGTACCCTTCAATAAGGCCCATGAGAACAACCTAGGAAGCCCAAATAGCTAAAATGCTTTGGGCATGGATCAAGTTCGGGTTCCCGAGGTAGTCGAGCCCGCCTTCGGAGAAAATCTGGGAACCCGCCTTGAACCAGACGGCTTCACCGAATTTCACACCGTTCTTGGAAAGAATCTCGGGCAAAACGCACCCGAGTGCGCCGAGCATGGCCCACCGAGAGTGGATCACCTCGAGCTCACGGTTCTTGGCGAATGTCTCGGGGTCAGCTGATAATCCAGCAGTGTCCCACCCGTAGTCACCCGGGAATTCACCTGTTAGGTATGATGGGGTTTGCTCAGAGAATGGGCCCAAGTATTTGGGGCGGTCAGGACCGTACCTATTAAACCAATAACAATTTTAGTTAATTTACTAGTAAAAAAAATTAAAAATTATAAATCTCAAAAATAAAAAAATAAAACGCTTAATTTAATTTATATTATAAAACCTTATTAAGAAGCGGTACATATTTTTTTTAATAGTGGATGTTAAGCCTACTCTATTTTACACGATATACTATTAATAAAATATTTTACCAAATGCTTTGTGGTGCACTTTTGACGGTTCTTCGCATGGTGTAGCGGCCGCCATTAAAGCTTCCGGTCTTCCTAAGAAGCTCGTTTTGTGGCTTCAACGCCGCCTGGCCGGCAAAAGCTGACTGTTGGATCGCCGAGGTTGCCATTGGTGTAATGGGAGTGTGATTGTTGAGGTGTTTGTTGATGGCTGAGACGTGGAGTTGGAGGGTTATTTATGGATTGAAGGATTAGATTGTGTACATGTCAGCATTACATGATTGGTTTATTGAATTTGGTTGCTGATTCTTTGTGGGTGAGAATTGAGATTGTGGTTTTTGTTTTGCCATGTGGATATGTTAGATTTTTTGGTACGGTGACCCTGGGCCACCAGAAAAGGAATAAACAGTAATAAATAATAGGCAATTTTGTGTGTTGTAAATTGTGTATCAAAGGTTGAACCTTTTAAAGTTATGCTTGAAAAGTTGAAATAATTGAAATTAGGAACATTCGTTTTCAATTGATATGAAGGGATCATAATATGAAATAAGGAAGGAAAATCATCAACTTAATAATAATTTAAAAAAATTGTTTAATATAGAAAATAATATTAACTTTTGTTTAGTTTGTTTTTAGAACAAATAACTCACACACCCTTTCAGGTTCTGTTTATTTTTACTTAAAAGGTCTATAAGGAACTTATGTCTGCAGGCGCGTAGATATAATTTTCTGAAAGCTGTTTGTTTTTTTAGAAGAAAAAAATCTGAAAAATGCTTTTATGATCTTAAAAATTAAGCTATTGTTTAACTTGTTTACACATCTTTATAATTCTTCACATCCTATCAACACCCAATGTTCAACACCACCACCACCCACCGTGCGCCACCACCATCACCGTCCACCACCACCACCACCCACCATCGCCCACAACCACCACCACCGTCCATCACCACCATTTCCCACAACCACCGTCCACTACTTCCACCCACTGTCACCAACCACCACCACCGTCAACCACCCACCACTACCACCATCCATCACCACCACCACCACCCACCGTCGGCCACACCACAACCATCGTCCACTACCACCACCCACTGTCCGCCACCACCCACCACCACCATCCACCACCACCACCACCCACCGTCAGCCACCACCACCGTCCACTACAACCACCACTATCCACCACCCACCACAACCACCCACCGTCCACCACCACCACCCACCACCACCATCCATCACCACTACCACCCACCGTCAACCACCACCACCATTCACTACCACCACCACCGTCCACCACCCCCCACAACTGTCCATCACCACCACCCACCGTCCACCACCCACCGTTCACCGCCTACCACAATCGTTTGCCACCAATCGCCCACCACCACCCACTTCCACAATTCGTACACCACCACCAATTATTTTAGCAGTCTACAGACGTTAAATAAATTCTATCCACTGTGATATGTATGATAGGCAAGTAATTTTCAGCTTATGCAGACGATATCCAGTTTATAAAACAAACAGTATTATATTTTCAGATTGCAGACCTTCATATCACATCTTCAGTTGCAGACATGAAATCAGATGAAATCAGATTGCAGACAGTTTTTGTCTTAAAAAACAAACAGCACCTAAATATATTCAAAATCTAAACTTTATCTACCGTGAGATTATAATCTTCAAGAAACCTTGATATAGTTGATACCATATCATGCTATGAGCCTTTGGAGTCTAGCTTGTTTCTTGGTGAATATATTTTGCTGTTTATATTTTTTCATGAGATGCAATAATGCATTTATTAAGACCCGTAGAAAACTTACAATTCTACATAACAATGATTAATGTATAGGAAAAATTGAATGTTGCAACTGCATGAAAGTTAAACCAAAAGATTAAGTCTCATTGCATGATTGGAACCGAATACGAGGGTACCAGATAAAAGTGTTGAAAGCTGACGGTTCGGTTTAAAACCTAAGAACAACCATGAAAACCGAAGCAGCCATTTCACCTTTATGGTTTTTTTATTTTGGAAATTTGCTGTTGATGTATAACTTCAATCAGCTTTATCATTTTAAGTACAAGAAATTTGAAAAAATATAATATAAAAATAGGTTCAAACAGTAAAAACTAACCTTTAAAACATCAGCCAGTTGGTCTGGCTGTTTCACCCAACCTGGCCTGTTTGGTTTTCCAGATTCTGAAACCGTAATTGGCAATTTGTCTTAGAATTTTCAACAACCAGAACAAGAATATCCCAAATACTGATTCAGCCTTTTCAAACTTACAAAACTACGTTGTTTTAGTTTGTATTTAGATAATAAAAATCTAAGTTCATAGCCAGGTCGTGTTATCCAGCTCTAAACCACACCAGAACCAGTATGAAACTAATTCAACTTGATCCAAACGAGTTAACTTTTCAAAGCGTTGTAGATACTTTTTGTGCAACGATAACTTGTTATACAATACAACTTGTAAATCGACAAAGTCAAAAAACCCATCAAAACATTAGGGACAATCAGATATTACAAGTCATCACCACCATCATTACAAAAATCCCAACAGTCACCCAATCACTCCATAGGTGCAGGACCATCATCCAACGTGGCATCAGTTGCAACACTTCCCAACATGATTGCAGTCACCATCAATTTATCAGCATCAGGAAAACCTCTATGCTGCATTAGAATCCCTTCCACTGAAGACCCGCCCACTGAACTCTCCAAACTTTCCTGCCTTAACGGAAGCACCTGTTCAAACCCACCTTCGTAAGTCTCAGCTTCGGGTCCATAACACCTGCATGAAGCTTGAAACAGAGCTGTTTCTTTAATAACCTCCAAGGTTTCCTCATCAGTCAAACCCTTAGCCACGGTTGTCTGGCTTATAGCTTCCCAGTCATCTTGATTAGCCGCATTCTTCCAGCATTCTTCTAGAAGACTTGTGTTGCACCTCAGAAACGAGAGACTGGTCCATGCAAACACATCAAATGCATACAGAGCCAGTTGTTTGTTTTGAATACTGAGACATAGTTGAATCAGGTCGGCTGGTGGAAGAAGCTTCTGTGCTAGCTCGTGGGTTTCTTCATCTTCAGGAATCAGTTTCAAAATCTCTTGCTGCAAAGTAACAAGTTTATAAATACTAGAAGCGATTTCATACATACCCTTACAAATGTGGAAAATATCATGTATGCCCACGCAAAACAAAAATAATCATCGCCCATACAGAGCAGTTAAATATCAAATACCTAACTAATTAAAATTAATTTATTAAATGATCATTTTACCCTTATTTTTCTAAACTTCCAAAAATTTTATATACGCCCATCTTTAACTTCCAATTTTTTTTATTTGCCCATTTTTAGCTTAATTTTTTTTACTCAATTTTAACTTAAATTTTTTTAGAATGCAACTAACTGGTTCAAGTAAGATTGCTTATTGTTCAACTATTATGTAGTTATACCTATTTATTATCTATTTAAAACATATAGGTATGATTGTTTGATTATCTGTCATCAAGAGAACAAAGAAGAAAAGATCACGGTAATAGAAATCCTAACAAAAATAGAGTTTTAACAAATATAATGAAAACGAGTACAACGGTCATTAAGTAAAAATTCATTAAATCTGGGTATATATGATATTTAGTTTTGATTGGGTACATATAAAAATTTTCAAGTTTGTAAGGGTATATATCAAATTAATAAGTTTGGGCATAGATGTCAACACAAGTACTGAGGCAACATACCTGCAACTTCAAAATTCTTAAGTCAGCTTCAACGCGCTTCAATTTGGTATCACAGTCAGCACCTTTTCCTACAAACACCAAAAACAAAAAAGAATCATGTATGGTAAAAGGCTAAAAGCAAACGTGGCAATGTCATTTATGTTACCATTGCACAAAACAAACCTGCAACAGCAGCAATCTTTGAAAGGTTTAAAAGCCGTCTTCTATCAGCTAATGTTGGTTCAACTTTAGCCTCGTAAGAGGGGGGGTCCACAACTTCAGAGATCGAACTGTCACCATCAGAAAGTGCCAAACCGTGAAGTGTTTCAGAAGCCAATGAAGACTGATGTAGAAATATTTCATGAAGCCAGAGAAGATCGTGGTGGTCCTTTAAGAATATAGCCAGCTCTTCTGGAAACTCCTCCCCGAGTCTCATAAGTTTAGAGTTTCGTTTGTTGTACATTTGTCTAAACACAAAGTTGCTAAATCCTCCTTTTGGACCCATGCTGTCATGCTGCATGAATAAATATTTAATTATAATAATAACAATAATAATAACATAATTTATGAATAAATTGTTTGCATCAATACCATTAGGCTTCTGAGTAGTTCCAAATCATTATGATCAAAGCACAAATTCCAAAGAGTTTGGTATCCTTCGTGTCGTTTTGCAATAGCCAGCAAATTAGATGGAAGTTTTTGAACTATGTCTTTGTTATGATCTTCCACTACTTCACTTGAAGCCTGAAAATATCATTAGTATCAATAAATGTAGGCTTGTAAATGAACCAAACAAACACAAACAAAGCATGTCCGTTCGTTACTAACCGAACAAACAATCAAACACAAACAATTAAACAAACAAGGTTTACTTGTTCGTGTTTGTTCCTTAAGAAAACAAACATGGTTCGGTTGTTAACAGTATAAACAAATGGTTCACGAACATAAACAGACAAACATAACTGAGTGTGAATGAACCAACATAACCGAGCTAAAAGCACTTAAAAGTAATGTAAAACACAATGAGTCGAACTGTTGGGCCTAAAAAGATAATATAACTAAACTAAGTTGTAATGACCATGGGCCAAAATATTTTAAATGAATATATTAACAAACATAACCTGATAAACATAAATGCACGTTAATGAATGAACAGAAGCAAACTTGAACAAACAAACGTTCATGTACATAAATGAAGAACGAGACATGTGTTCATGTTCGTACGTTTAACTAAATGAACAAATATAAACAGGCTTTCACCAAATGGTTCACGGACTGTTCACTGAACGTTCGGTTTGTTACAGGTTAAAGTAAATGTGTCAGTCAAGCTTCAATTATTTAATCTTTAAACTGTCAAAAATATAAACCTTAAAAAAATTACCTCGTTAAAACTCTTCACTTGCCGATAAAGTGAATCTAAAAGTGTATCTCTCCTATTCCAGTATTCTTCTAACAAACCACCATGTTCTTCTTCACGTTCAACTTTAGCTCTAACCGCACCCGAGTATGCTTCAAGTAAAACTTTAACCAAAACTTCTAACTGAGAATGAAATTCTAGTTTTGAAGATGCATCAAGATGATCCATTTCAGTTAACAAATGAAGCATGAAAGATGCAAGAGTCCACATCCCACTTCTTACCACAGTCTGACAATACCATGGTGTTAATCCTTCTGGTGAGGGGTACCACATGTGATTCTCATCCTTATAGTTCATTGATGTGTTTAATATGGTCACACACATGCTTGACAGCTCACATGCTCTTTGGTTCTGAAACTTTAATGGCATCTCTTCACTAATTATGAGAGTTAACTTTCTCTCCAAGCAATGAAATACTTCTTCAAGTTCAGATACTTTACTGTAGAACACTTCTGCATTATCTCTGTCCATTAAGAGAACTGTATTTTGGCGGGCTTTTTCACCAACTAACTGAATAAGGTCCCAAATAGAACCCGAAAGGTCATTTTGTGAGATGGAGTTGTTAAAGGCAGCTCCAGTTGAAGTCTGCTGTCTAATTAAGCTTTGAAGCTCCCTGAGTTGAATCATGGCAGCAAGCTTTTCACCATGCTCCATTATGATCTGCAAGGATTTTCCTGATAAAAAAAAGTAAAAACTAACTTATTGAAAATAAGAAATACACAAAAATATAAATCGGTGAATGCTCATAGAGAGTAGTCAAAAAAGCCAACGGAAAAGGATCGGTCAAGTTTCATAATGGGTCAAAACAGTCAATTTCAGAAGCTAGTCAAATGGGTCATGGGTAAAAATGGATCAGGCTGGACTAGGTGGACTCGTTTAGTTTTCAAACTTCCAAATTTCACAAATAACCAATATATTAGAAATAACAAACAACATAATATAAATCCATAACAGTAAATTTAAAAAATGGTAAAAAATGATTTACGGACAACTTTGTACATTATATTTGTTATTACTTAATTGTATACATTATAGTTATTTAATTGTAAAACCTATAATATGATTCTGTGCTTGAAATACATACTTAAAGATTTTCATACTAACAAAATGTTTCAACGAATGGTTTATAACAACTTTTATGTGTATCGTGTAAGAGACACCATCACTTCATGCATTGATTTATGTGGTGCCCATTTAGAACCATAAAGCATTATCTTTTTATCCAAATAGAATTGAGTTAATACACGAAATCGGTTATTTGAGCTAATTTTAATGTGTATGGTAGGTATTAGCATGTCTAAAGAAGCTATCAAACAGAGTAACATGAAATGAAATATTTAAAGGTGAACTCCCTGAACTTTAAAATATCCACCAAAAAATAGTCATTTTAGTTTCAAAGACATTTTGTGGCATAATTCACAAATGAAAACAGAAGAATAGTGATAAATGTACTTCTTAACCCAGTAACCCCACTCACCCGCAAAAAACATAGTTAAAAAGGAAGCTAATTTAGTTCTTTCTAGAATAATATAAAGTACTAATGAGTAATAAAATGTAACGGCTTGCACATAAGTAGAATGCAAAAAAAAGGAAGATCAGTAATCATACTCTGTCGAGCAGACAATTCTTCATGGCATTTAGACAGAGCAAGAAACTGTAAAAACTTTTTATGCTTCTGCTGTTTATCTAAAAGCTGTGTAGACACAACAGATAAAGCCAAAATCTCTGCACCCCTCGTAGTCGTCCAATGTTTAGCTAGCGTGTCAACAATCGACTTGCTAACCCTAGCAAACACATTTGTTTCTCCATCTCTTTCAAACGCCCCTGAATTCTGAAGCTTATTCAGTGTACCACTAACATCACCAGATAGTAAAAACTCATGAAAAAACTGAGACAATAAAGCTTCAGATTCTTCATCTTGTGCGGTCCGATGTGCAATACCAGTAAAAGCAGTTCTTTGTCTATCACCTGAATCCCATGCTTCTGAACTAGCCCTTCTTGGAGCAATGTTTGTAACAAAAGAAACATTTGTGGATTCTTCTTTAGAGCTTCCTTTTCGTGACAAACTTCTTTCTGGCGGTTCAACACTGCCGAGCAAAACCGCCTTTTCAGGTATGGCCCACACTCCAGCTTTCTCAGTCAAAACCGCCCACGCACCATCTTCTCCATCCTCAGAAGGAATAACAGAAGCATCTAGAACTTTCCCAGCGTCATAAGGCAAGTCAAACTTATAAAGCCGACTTGTGTTTCTCCAGTAACGTGTAACCGTTGCAGTTCCATCACCAGAAAGTATAATTGAAGATCCAGAAGGTTTTCCACCTACTTTTAACCTCATCGAGAATAAAAAGTCTTCATCTTCAACTCTAGCTTTTGGGATTATTACTTCGATTGGAGATCGTTTCTCCAAGATTTTATCGTGTGAACGATAACTAGATTCTGATGACATGTCAATCCCAGATTTGTATTGCATGGTTAGAAGAGAATATTCTATGTAGCTTGAACTAGTAGCCCTATCTTTGCAAAAAGTGGCAACAAGAACGGTTATTACTTTTCTGTTATTATCCATCTGCATATCAAGTGGCCATATTTTCTTTTGTCCAGCTAGACCCTTCTGTATACCAACATCACCATCATTCCCTACTATTTCATGAGACCAGATCATTAAAATACTAGTATCGAAATAAAAGTCAACAGAGTAACACTGAATTTCATGATCAGTCAACAATAAAAACCGCCTTTTCGATTCTTTCACAGAATTATACGGTGCATGCCAAACCATTGACCTTAAGTACCCTTTAGAGTTAGAGAGTTGACTTCCTTGAGTGGATACATTTACGGTCTCTTGACACTGAATGCCAGTAGGCGAGCAAATGAATTTATAAATCTGGCCATTGAAACTACATGCAAGAGCAATGCAGAAATACTTCTTATCAGGAATGGCAGAAGCAATCAAAGAGTTATAAGAAACCCGTTGTTGCTTGTTTAAGGTGGTTATAGAATCTGATTGATCAATGTAAGTGAATGAAGACATGGAAGAATATATATCAGGCCAGTATACAAGGGCTCGGGTTTTCTTATTGCATAAGAGAACACCAACAGAAGTTCTTTGTTGATGAATCTTGTTTGTACCCAATGTATTGTTGTCCCAATCAAGAACACAAAGTAACCATGAACTAGTTTTGTTAATATCTCCATCTTCAAGTATGTTGGAAGGAAGTTTAAGAACAGTACATTTTCTAGAAGCTGCTGGTGATAGGTAGTTCCAGATGAAAAGTTTGCTTCCACATATAATCCATGCCAGTGAAGTCCCCTTGTCCATCCCACCAGATATGCTGGTGTCACCTGTCGAAATGAGGTCAGCATGATATCACAAGAAACAAGTTGACAGTATTTCAAAAAAAAAACTGAAATCATGTATACTAAGTACTAACCAGAAAGATGTCTTTGCAACATGTTAGCTTGCTCATCACGAACTACTTGTGGGACTTCTCCAACATATACAGGTTGAATGGGGTCTACATCATCCGCTTTGTCACTTTTCTTCACGGTTGGGATTCTAAAAAATATAAATAAAACTTTGAAAAATGAATACTAGTTTCAAAAGCATCCATCAAAATAACATGTGTCATATTCACTAAATTTGAAAGCTATGTAATGTAAAAATCAGTTCACATTAAAGTCAATGAAACACCATTGCTTCATCAAAAATGTTTCAAGTAAGATAATAATTATGCATGAATCATGATGGACAAAATGTTTGTAGAAGTTTGGAACATTCAACCCATTTCTCATTTCATATGGCTAGATACTGGACTCTTATGCATCCACCCTAACAAACACCATGTCTAATTCTAACCAGATATTAAAACTTTCGAAACTACTACAAGCCTTTCGACACAAGACACTGCCGTTGTTCCAAGAAACTTATTATTGAACTTCGTCTAAACCACGAAAAAGAAATTTTAAAAAATACAGAGCATAGCTATGGTATCATATCATGAAACACTTCAAATAACAAAGAGAACATAAAAGATATGTCCAAAGCATAGACTAGCAACTCCATGTAGATCACAGAAATCCAAAAATAACAGTAACTGAGCACAGAAAGGGCATAAACATGACCACATTCTGTAAACTAACTACCTACTCATAACATTTATGTTTAAATAACATGTAGACAAAAACTCCAAGTACTTGCACTTTAAACCCTAGAAGATAACTGAACTATTCTTCTGCCCTACAATATGCATCTTAACGTATTAAACCTAGATCTCCCCAATTTTGATAGTCTAGCACGCCTTATTCACATCAAAATTGCATTCCAGTGCACACTGTAAGGTTTTATACAGTAAATCAGTACACAGTCAAAAACTGGCAATCTAATTTGATCCAAAAGCTAACGTAAATGTTCATTCCGTGCCATTACATCTTGATCTGGTCTAATTTAACAACTTACGAAAACTACTGATAATAATCAAAATATAATAATACATGAAATCAACCGAGTTGAGTAAGTTACCGAGCACGCACAGACAACAAATTGAATTATCCTCCTGTCCTTTAATAAGCATCTTAATTTGAGCTACAGATAATAGACCTAAAACTCTCTAATATTAATATTAATATTAGCAGCATCATCTACTACGCCTTATTCACATAAAAAATTGCATTCCATGTGCATACCCTAACTTAATCGGAAACCTAAAGTAAATGTTCATTTCGTGCAATTATATGTCGATCCGGTCTACATTAGCAATAATAATCGAAATGATTAATTAACTGAGTGCAGTAACTTACCGAGCACGCACAGATAAGCGTGGGGCCCAGGGAGCAGGTGTGCCGGTGTTAGGTCTGTCCGGAACTAGATTCTCCGGCGCCGGCTTTCTGATTTCGGTGAGAGGAGTCGCCGGAGAACCGTTGCCGGCGGGAGAATGCGTCGGAAGTTTTCTGGTGGATTTTTTGGTGCCTGGAGAGAACATGGCTTTGCGTGACAGTGGTGCCGGTGAATGCCAAGTATTTGAATCAAGAGAGGTTGAGGTTTAGGGCTTTAGACTTTTCAGTGTCTACATTTTTTGGTTAAATTTATACCAACACAAGCATTAAAATTTTGGGAATATTGGTTTTAAATAAGCCTATTGGTAAATATCAGTCCTAACTTTATGTCTTTTGACCGTCTCAATTATTGATGTATTTGTTTTTAACGGGCCGCGACTACCGGATGTTAACTCCGTTAGTGATTTGCTGACGTGGACCTTCTTCTCCGGACAGAAACTTGCTGGAAACCTGCAACTCGCCTCTATTCTCCCTAATATCGTTACACCATCTCTCTATCTTTCCCCTCATTCAAAACCTAACCGACGTGCCGCCGTTGTTGTCTCCGGCGAAGTCCACCCTCGTCAATCGTGCACCATTTGAGGTAATTGACACATCATTCGACTCGTTTTTATCCTCTTAACAAAAGCCCTATGCTTATTTTGTAAATCGTGTAACATTGATTTCAAATTTTTGAAAATAAAATCGGGTTTGGTATATAGGGATTGGCCATGAAAGAAGATGAAATCTACTTCATTTTCTAATTTCTGATGTCTTTTGAAGAGGGAGGGAGACGGTATGACGATATTAGAGAGAATAGAGGCAAGTTGCAGGTTTCCGGCTAGTTTCCGGCCGGAGAAGAAGGTCCACGTCAGCAAATCACTAACGGAGTTAACATTCGTTAGTCGCGGCCCGTTAAAAACAAATACATCAATAGTTAGGACGGTCAGCAGGCAAGTGTAAAGTTGGGACTGATATTTACCAATAGGCCATAGTTGGGATTATTTAAAACCAATATTCCAAAAATTTATTATATAAAAAATTTATATTGTATCTTTATACTAGCAAAAGTTTATGCGCGTTGCCGCGGTTTGCATAAATTATCTTCATGTATTGGTTTGTAGTGTTTGATGTTGTGTGTGAAGCACGAGTGTGCTAACATACGTTCATATGGTTTGTTGGATGTTGTTTTTTGTGCGGAGTGTCCACTAAAGTATTAGCGCATGCATATATATTGGACACATCGTGTTTTGTGAATATTTGTTAATAAAGTAGGTTTATGGGTTTTGTGATTTTTAATCAACATAAATGATTGAATGTTTGTTAATTAGCGAGTAGTTAGAGTCGAAATTTAATCATGAGATGAAAGAAATGTTCAAATTAAAGCCACAAAGTTTTCGGTTAATGAATTATAAAAAGGTAAAGTGATGGGCATACGTGATTTGATTGGCATGCATACTTACGTATACATATATATTGGACAGATGATGTTATAAAGTTACAACATTATTTGTTAACGTTGCATAAACTCTTTTGCTAACATTGCGTAAGTATATTTGATGATATAGCATACATTTATTTAGAAACAACGTGTAAACTTATCAACATCCTTATTATATAAACATGGTGCCTAGATCGGCAAATGACAACCCCACATCGGCAACATACAACTGACACCTTCACATAGGTATATGCATCTATACACGGCACTATCTTTGCTATTATTCCTACAATCCACTGCACATTTTGATGCAAAAAAAACCCAATAAAATACACCCTTCATTGCCGTACCTCTGTTATTATACTACATATATTTGTCCCTTTCATTGAACTATGAGTTTTATCACATGAAGTATTATAAGTCAGCAACTGATACGCTACATTTTCCATATCAACTGCCAGGTCACTGATCGCTGCCGGAAGAAACAATGAACACCCAAAGAATTCATCTTCTCCCATGTCGATTGTTGCTTTAATGTTATTTTTTATTGCTTTCGGTTTCTACCGCAGTCTATATCGGTGTAACCCCTTTTCTTGTATCGACTCGTTCCAACCCTAATCCAGTTTTACACTTGTCTTGAGCTTGCCCGACTTGACATATTGCCGGTTCTAGCTGGTAATCATGTAACTTGTAAACTTTTTAAGGCATAAAATAGCATAGCAGTACCATACTCAATTTAAAGAAAATAAAATACTCACTTTTTGGTGTATTTTTTTTATAAAAAATATTAACATGTGAAACACTTATGGTCATTAAAATTCGTGGGTATCCTGCAATGGTATAGTAGGAGGCATTTCAGTCGGGAAGGTAAGATAGGGTGTGATCATCAAATTATCAGTTGATGTAGATACATTTGGCATAGAGACGTGTGTTTTGGCTATGCAGTGGCGGATCCAGGATTTTTTTTCAGGTGGTGCACTACTTTTAGATGCTTCGATATCATAGAGTCGGGCATAAAAAATCTGAGTCGGTTTGAGGTTCGGGTCGGTTCGATGGTTCGAGCAAAAGTTCATTACATAATATACATACGATAAACTAAGAAACTAAGAAACTAACAAATTAAAACTAAATTTAACAAATAACTTAACAATTAGGTAATTAGCAATCAAGAACAATTAACAAGAAGTCAAGAACAATTAACATATAACAAATGAATGTAAACTTACCTTCAAAGTGGGAGGATTCGAGAAATAGAGCTTCAAGGAAGAGTAGAAGGGCGGAGGTGTGTGGCAGTGTGGTCGGTCGGAAGGCTCGGAAAAGTAGCGGGCAGCGGCGTTGCGGTGGTGGTCGGAGAAGGAGGGTGATCCGTTTATAAAACCCTAATTGTTAATTGAAAATGAGATAGGCAGCCTGCAACTTGAGTTTGTAAAGGAGATACAGTCGTTTTCGTCTTCTATTAGTTTATTATAAAACTCTAATTAATAATAAAGCTGAGTTAGCACAAAAAAAAATTCAAAAAAACCACCATAACACGGAGTTGAACCCGTGACCATCAGGTTACAAAACCAACAAACTACCGGTTGGACAAGAGCTTGAATTATTAATAAGGTGGTTCATTCCTAATTTATAAGATGGTTCCTATGATATTTTCTATATATAAATACACTATTATTTCGAAATTCGGGTGGTTCCACGGAACCACCCATCTACTATATAAATCCGCCCCTGTGGCTATGTGGGGAAATTATAAGAAACACAAGCATGGAAGCAAAGTGGGGTAAAAATATGAACTTTAAAAAAGCAGTAATAAAAAACATGGTAAAAACGTAAGAGTAAGTTGTTGATATGTACCCTGAGTGAGGCTCGTTTTTAACATGGCCATATTGGTACATAGCAGAAAGCCCATCATACTAATTGTAATATACAAATTTCAAAAACCCTAAAATAATAAATATCAAATCTTTATGCCAGACTCTAAACGAATTTAATATAACGTACAAGTTATTATATGATTATTGATAAAAACCTAATCAATGTTTTATAAAGAAATATCTTTTAGTTATAAATTAATAATAATAATAATACACAACGAAATTTTAAAATTTTATTGTGTTGCTGAATAAGTTATATGATGTCAAAAACTAAATCAATCAATTAGTCTTCAATATAATCATGAACCGTCAATAATATGCAAATTAAATAATAATGGAAGCCATTAACAGTTTACCTGAATTTCATTCTGAATTCGCTCATAACTTCGAGTTTTTTTACCAGGTAAGTGTAGTTAGGAAAAATATTTACCCAATACTATAGGGGTACTTTGAAAAGTAATTCCCAAAATACGTGTTTTCTAATTTAATGTTTAAAAAAATTTAAAAAAAAAACTCGACCAACTCCTTCATCTTCTCGGACTATAACCCTAACGATTGAAAATTAAGAAGTACCTGCACTTGAAATAATAATTAGTTGGCAAAGACTTATTAATTAACACACAACAAATTGTTTCACATGAAGACATCTGATAATCAAACATTCAAATTAATTAAAACTAAATATGAATACAATCAAATATTTTTGTAAATCTCACAACTAGCACTGACATGATCGTGAACGACCGGAAGAACACAAACTTGTCGCTGCCTTGAACCGCCTTTAATAGCCGCCTGACAGCCAGAATCGGAGTTGACGTTTTCAACCAGGTCGGGGTGTTACACTAATGATCAAGTTTGTTAAATTCAGCATTTGTAGATGTGGGTTTTGGGTTGGCTAGCAACAAATGTCTAAAAAACACATGCATGGCGGTAAAGATGGTTAAAAAATAACTTTTATAAACATTAAGAAAAAAGCGGGGACTAAGCTATTGAGATGTACCTCTGAGGGAGCCTCTTTTTTAATATGTTTATGTTAATGCATAGCAGAGAGTCCGTCATCCTGATAATCAAAGTTGTTGAAGTAATCAATATTATCATACTCTAGTAAGGAGGGTATGTCAGGCCTTTCAGTATCCTGCAATTGTGAAGTTGGAGCCATTGTTATGATGTGGCCGCAGGGTTTAAAATAAAGTTGTTATATATTTTAAGATAAGCATGCAGAGATGTATCTAAGAGATGACCTCTTTTTTAACAGTTATATGGGGATCCATAACAGGAAGTCATAAATACTGCAATGATTTGAGGGATGAGTTAATGGGCCAGTTGGAAACATAGAAATGATGCTATAATGGTGAAACAATAATTGGGGTAGTACTCTAGGATGCAACATAAAAATATGGTATACACTTTATGTTAGTTGATAACGCATATTAGACCTACTAATTATAATATGCACGAGACTTATTTATATAGTAACCATTCCTTGATTTTTTGGGTTGTTTAAAAATCCAATGAGTAAATATGTAATGACCAAATATTTTAAACTCATAATAACAAATAAAAAAATTGTCACTAACTTTTATATATATATATATATATATATATATATATAAAGGTTAAGTAATAACATTTGTAAAAAAAAAACACGTAAACAAAAGTAAACAAATTTAACTTTTAAGTTTCTAATATAATAATGAATGAAGAAAGAAATTATTAGCACTCTTTTAAAAATAGGAATCATATTAATCAAGGCAACGTGGGATTTCTGATGAGTCATGTAAAACGTGGAATGCCACCGTTCTTCATTATCCAAAATTTCTTACCTTGGTTGCCAAGTAAAACAATATAAAATAAAATAAAATAAAATAAAATCATACTATAAATGGACATACTACAAGCCCTTCAACTCACAAATTTCAACAATATAGCTCCTGGCAAACTTTTAGTGGGGTTCATTCTACACACACAAAAAAATAAAGGTAATAAAAGTTTATACTCATCTTTAATATATGTTTGTTTAAAAGCATCATAAATTATTATTTTGAAACAAGTTTGAAAAGGTATGCACCCGTCTTAACATCAAGCGGGGCGGGTCAACCCACAAGATATAGACAATAGGCTTGAAATCAGAATGTCATGAAGACACAAAGCCAAAACCTATGCGCGTGGCGCATATCACATGCTCACGCATATCACATATGCTCACGCATCACATATGCTCACGCATATCACATTCGCGCGTGGCGCATATCACATGCTCACGCATATTACATATGCTTACGCATTACATGCTCACGCATATCACATCTGCGCGTGGCGCATATCACATGCTCACGCACATTACATATGCTTACGCATATCACATGCTCACGCATATCACATCTGCGTATGAAACATCTGCGCGTGAGAATAAAGAGAAGACCTTGCGCATCCCCGAGATAGGCGCATAAAGGACAACACAACAAATGAGACAATAGTCTAATCCAAATCAGGATAAGGACAACCATGATTGTACTCATCAGACAACCTTCCAGAATGTATCTTTTAAGGAATAAAGAATGTGCTGATGTTGACAGCTGCCAATGAAGGGTGGACAACTCAGCAAAACCCATGTGCCACCACGTGATGGCACATGGGTCAGGTAAAATACCTTGGTCAGAGAATAATCAATGAAAAAGCACCAGGTGTCCTAAGTACACGTGGCGCGAAGCAATAGGAGGAGGCCAAAAAGGCCCTAATTGGGTCTGAGCCCAATCATTGGAAACCCTAACACTATAAATACCACACCACCTCCACAGTTGGAGCCAGGCAAGAAAATATACTCTAAGTCCTTACTCACTTTCACATTATTATTATCTTCTCCTACAATATCTTATTCTCACACCGGAGGGTTACCCCAAAGAGGACCCCTCTGTCCCTTTCTGAGGGGTAAGTTCACGGTGCTGCTCGTTTTGTAGGTGGAAGAACTCATATTCCGGAAAACCATCGGTGATATAGCACACTCATACCCGATGAACGTTGATCGTATACAAGTAAGTCGATCCACGCTTCTTCAAAGTTCTAATGCACAGACGGAAAACTTGATAAACTTAAATAATAATATTAGAGATAATAATGATAGTAAAAATAAATAACACGTTTACTCTAGAAAAATTCATGGCATCTAAACCCAAGTTAATTAGCTTAATTAATGACTAGTTTAATTCACATATGTTATGATTATATCCACGAAGTTTTATCTCAAAATTTTGACAATTTAATATAAAACCATAAATGATAAGTTTAATTGGTTTAAGAATTTAATAGTATTTTATATTTTGAAAATAGTATTTAAAAGATAAGTTTTTATTTTGATGTTCGGGTTAAATATAATGATTTCTTATAATTCATTAAATGCATCAATTTAAACAAATACATCACATATAAATTATACTGAATTATGTTTCAGTTAGTTTCAAATGGATGAAGTTGATGTTAAAACTTATAGATAAAAGCTTTGAGAAAATAACAATAATAATATCTGGAAAGCATGTATTAGAATAGGATTTATATAACTTTAATAATAATAATAAAGTTGATGTTAGTTTCACATATAAATGAATTATCAATACATGCACACTTTAAAACAAACAAATAATGAAAGCAGGCATGATTCTAAATCAATTATACTTGTATTTAGAGCATTACAAATGTTCATAAACAATTTGGGTTTGCTTTAAGACTTAAAGGTACAGATCCTTACCCCCACTCTTCATTGCATTCATATTCAATTGTTATAAGCCCATTAGTTTCATATATATTGGAAAATCCCCCGCATCTTTAAAATATCGATTCAGTTGACTTTCCGTTGAATTCCTATTATGACTATGATATTGTTTGACGTCATGCGACAGAATTATGTTAGTTGTACTCATTATCGCATGTTCCAATATGTGTTATGATTATTGTATGAATAAGTAATTTGTACTCTGGCACCCTGAGTTTCGCTTCTCGTGGAGTGTCCCACGAGCATGTTGTTGCGGCATCGACAACATGTGCACCACCCGTGATGGTGAGATCAGTTCACGGTGTCTTCTAAGTACAAGTGGTACATATGACTATTAGAAAGCGTATGGATCGGTCCTAGGATTAATATTAAGGAGATTGATAGCGGGTATGCCAACTCGCCATCTCGTGTGACAAACATGCAGGAGTAGCTACCTGTATATTATCATGTTTTATGTTTCAGTCATGGGTACATCCGTATGATACGATTAAATTTATTTGATAAGATTACTTTGCATCGTATCATTTATTATACGTTCAATCTAAATGGCGTCCCATTAAATCCTTAATTGTTTGAGCTTGTTATTCCGTACTGAGCATTCGGCTTATTCCGTTGTTATTTATTTTTATACAGGTACACAGGTTGCTTTGGGCGGGGTTAAGAAAGAAGAATAAAGCATCAGGATCCTAATAAAATATCTTTTAAATATGTTAGTTTGTAAATTAGACTTAAGTTTGTCTTGTCTAATGTATTATGACTTTGGCAAGTAAATAAATAAAAATTATGACTTTTGTTCATAAACTATATGTATTGTAACACGTCAGCCCCTTCCAGACCGGGGTGTTACAAAATATGCAGAGGCTGAAGAGGTAGGTCCCAGCAGAGCCCAGTTGGACCCGCAAGACTCACCTTGAAGAGGGACGTCTGCGCAAGGACCAACTGGTTCCGCAGGACCCACCATGCTCAGAGAAGACCTTACGCGCAGTACACCAGCTGTTACCGCAGGGAAAGCCTCCCAATGGTGAAGTACCCCGCCTGTCCCCGCAGCTGCGGATACAAGCCATCAGGGAAGGCTACCCGCACTAATAGCAAGGCTACACGCACAAGGCACTAACTCAATAATTCAGTGTCACCTGAAGGAATGAGCAAGGCGGGAATACTCCCGCCCAAATGAGCCAGTCCGTATGCTTCTGGAAGATCTTTTGTACTATACCTGCCAAGGTATGGACAAAATAGACAAGATCTGTGTTGGGTTTCTATGGAATTTATAAACTTAGTTAACCATTTAACTAGTCACAATTAAGGCGGAAGCGTGATATTTACAAACTTAACATATGTATCCATGTGTTTATATATGTATATATTACAAGTTTATATAAAATATGTTCATGAACAACCTAGTTTATTCATGTCATAAGATTACCAATAATCTATTTATTAGAAACCCGAAGCAAGGATCAAATGATACGGAAAAACTAAACTATCAAAGCTATAAACACTTACATTCTTAACCCTTTAAGAGTGTAGTTGATGTTGAAGAAGATGATGATGTTGAAGCTAGACTTTCAAAGGAAAATCCTCAAACAGAATATACCCCGAGCCACCAACACACACCGAGCTATGTTAGGAAGCTTGAACACGAGAAACCGAGACCCGAGCCTCTTCTTTTGTTTTTGGCCGAAAACCAAAATCAAGAAAGAAAGAAAGAGTTGGTTTTTGCTTACTTGAAAAGTTTTTGTTTTGTTACTTGTTTCAAAGATATAAAACAAAACCTTTCTCACATCATATGTTAGGTATTTTGGTCAAGTGAAGTTTACTCAATCTATACCATATCCATGACAAGATTTTTGACCAAAACTTTTGGGGTGTGGGGCCCACCCAAAACCAGCCCCAAATAAAATTATTTTTTTTTATTTTATTTATTTTATACTTTATAAAATATATAAACACCCCATCTTTTATAAACCATTTTACAAAAGAACATATAGTTAAATAATCATTCCAATAATAATTATTTGAATAAATAAATTAACCAATTAATTTATTTAACACTTTCAAGTAAGTATTCAGAAACCCAATTTTCTGAATGTGTCGTGTTCTGTATTTGTCTTATAGATCTTATCTTAACAAATACATAATTGGTGTGTGTCTAACTCGTTATTGGGTATGACCCGACTTGGATCAAACACGGCTAGCCACATTAACCTAATTATGTGTCTCGGGCATACGGTATTCCAACAATCTCCCACTTGCACGAGACTCATAGGAAGTTAATGCTAATGGTGAATACCGCCTAACAACAGGTCACCACCCCTAGTGTGTTTGACTAAGTGCCATTCAATAACATCATCCCCTTCAAGTCCATACTTGATATGATATAGGTAAGTCTTATCATTACATCCCTTTGTTACTAGATGTCCTGTCAAATCGAAGAGACACAGAGTGATCATTCTCTCAATGATTTAACTTAACAGGCCTTAGACATCTAAACTCTCAACACATAAGAGGAACAAATCCCATCTTGACTGCATACATCCTCGTTGACATCTCATATGATATCTGAGCTCTTTCTTACACGTCATCGTGTTACCGAAATAACAAAGAAGAGAGTCAAGTTATCAGACTTGATGAGAAACCAGATCCAATATGCATCTCAGGTCAAAAGACACAATGATACTCGCCTTTACTCAAGGATTACTTATGATCAGTTGCACTAACTCCATGCAGTGATCCTTGAGAGCGGATCATGTCCAATATTTGTATCCCACAAATATCTATGAACCTTGGTGGCAAACCTATGCCCTATATTCATCACATAAATATCAACCAATCCGGGTTCATAATAGTCTTACCTTCATACTTGTTCCCACAAGTATGATCGACTACGGACGTTTAGAACAACATAAGTCATTCATGGATTAAACATGCAAATATAGAACATAACTCATTGAATAATTAAAACATAATTAATTTTCATGAGATACCCATTACATTCGTTCTTATAAAAACACTAAATACAGATTAAATCCACTCACTAGAATACCGAAGTCCTAATGCACAAACATGACCCTCATGCTTTGGCCTATCGAGGAGCTTCGTGAGTGGGTCCGCAATATTTTGATCGGTATGAACTTTATGAATACATATCTTTCTCTTTTCAACTTCATCCCTTATGTAGTTGAATCTGCGCTCAATGTGCCTCGTTTTCTGATGAGCACGAGGCTCCTTGATCTGTGCAATAGCACCCTCATTGTCACAGAATATCTCTAGGGGCTCCTGAATGGTAGAGATAATCCCTAGATCCATGATGAACTTTTTCATCCATGCAGCCTCTTGGGCTGCCATTGAAGCGGCGATGTACTCAGATTCTGTAGTGGATAACGCGACAACATCCTGCTTCGAACTCTTCCAAGAGACAGCGCCTCCATTCAAAATGAAGACATATCCCGACTGTGACCGAGAATCATCTCGGTCAGTTTGGAAACTCGCATCCACGTAACCCTTTACGACGAGTTCCTCCTCACCAGACCCATATATTAAAAACATATCCTTAGTCCTTCTAAGGTATTTTAATATATTCTTGACAGCCATCCAATGACTGTCACCTGGGTTGTGCTGGTATCTACTCGTTATGCTTAAAGCATACGAGACGTCCGGTCTAGTGCACATCATTGCATACATAATAGATCCTATTGCCGAAGCATAAGGAACATGCTTCATCCTATCCTGCTCTTCCTTAGAGCTAGGACTTTGGGATGAGCTTAACACGGTTCCTCTAGGAATAGGTACCAAACCTTTCTTAGAGTTTTCCATCCTGAACCTTTTCAGGATTTTATCAATGTATGCACTTTGATTGAGTCCGATCAATTTCCTTTGTCTATCCCTATAGACCTTTATTCCCAAGATATATGTCGCTTCTCCAAGATCCTTAATTGAGAAACGACTATTTAACCACGCTTTAACGCTTTCCATACTTGGTATATCATTTCCAAATAAAAGTATATCATCGACATACAAAATAAGGAACATGACTATACTCCCACTAGCCCATTTATACACACACGCCTCATCACCGTTTTGGACGAAACCAAACGCTTTGATTTCTTCATTGAAACGATGATTCCACATCCGTGATGCTTGTTTCAACCCGTAGATTGATTTCGTTAACTTACATACTTTATCAGGATTAGATGGATCGACAAAACCTTCAGGCTGAACCATATGGACATCTTCCTCAAGATATCCATTAAGAAAAGCGGTCTTGACATCCATTTGCCATATCTCATAATCAAAATGAGCTGCAATGGCAAATAATATCCTGATCGACTTAAGCATCGCGACCGGCGAGAAGGTTTCATCATAATCAATCCCTTGAGTTTGTGTGAAACCTTTTGCTACAAGTCGTGCTTTGTAAGTATCTAGATTTCCATGCATATCGGTCTTCTTCTTGAAGACCCACTTACATCCAACCAGTTTGGAGTTAAGTGGACGATCAACCAATTCCCAAACTTGGTTATCGTGCATGGATTGCATCTCGGCGCTCATGGCTTCAAGCCATTTTTCACAATCAGGTTGTGACATAGCATCTTTGTAGGAGATCGGTTCATCCGAATCGACCAAGTAGCAACCATCCACGAGAAATCCATATCTCTCGGGAGGTTGACTAATCCTATTAGATCTGCGAGCAACGTGTGTATGATCAACCATTTGATCACCTTCAACATCCTCGTGTTGAAAACTAGTATCGACCAACTGTGTATCATCCAGTGATTCTTGAACCTCTTCAAGTTCCACTCTTTTTTCACTAGGTCCTTCCATAAGGAACCTAGTTTCTAAGAAGTATCCTTTGGGTGAAATAAACACTTTTTGTTCACTAGGATCATAGAATATATATCCTATATCATCCTTTGGGTATCCTACGAAAATACACCTGATGGATCGAGCCTCAAGCTTATTTGGGGTGTCACGTTTAACATAAACTAAGCATCCCCATACCCTTAAATATGAAAAGGATGGAACCTTTCCATGCCACACTTCATAAGGTATTCGATCCACCTTTTTGGTCGGGGCCATATTCAAAATACGAGCCGCTGTAAGTAGCGCATATCCCCAAAAAGATGGTGGTAGCGAGCTTCGTGCCATCATTGATCGAACCATGTCCAACAGTGTTCGATTCCTCCTCTCGGATACTCCGTTATGTTGAGGAGTACCAGGAGGAGTGAGCTGTGAAACAATTCCACAATCTCTAAGATGACTTTGAAAAACATCACTTAGGTATTCGCCTCCTCTATCGGAGCGGAGTACCTTGATTGTTCGGTCGAGCTGATTTTGTACTTCATTTTGAAATTCCTTGAACATTTCAAAGGCTTCATGTTTGTGTTTCATTAGATACACATACCCATATCGACTATAATCGTCGGTAAATGTAATGAAGTACCTTTCACTATTCCTACTAGTGGGCTTGAGAGGTCCGCATACATCCGTATGTATGATACCTAACAAGTCCTTAGCCCTTTCATTTGTACCTTTAAAAGGTTCTTTGGTCATCTTGCCTTGAATACAAGATTCACACTCATCAAACGAACCTAACTCATTTGTTTTCAAAAGACCATTCTTTTGGAGAGTATTTACACGATTCTTGTTTATGTGTCCAAGACGACAATGCCAAATGTAGGAATCACTCAAATCCTTTTTGAGTCTTTTAGTGGAAGTTTGATATAATGAGCTATTTGAGGTATTGCCATGAACCAATTCATAAATACCGTTGTTTGGTACAGCTTTAAAATAAAAGATACCATTAGATGATACATGCATTTCTGATTTTACAAATTTAAAGTCAAAGTTACATTGTCTAAGAAGGTGCACGGAAATAATGTTCCTAGTCAAACTAGGAGCATACAAAACATTTCTCAAAACAACTTCCAAACCACTTGGAAGCGATAAAGTGAAGTCTCCTCTAGCGACCACGTGCACCCTTGCACCGTTGCCCATGAAAAGACTCACTTCGCCCTTCTTTAAGTCTTCATTCCTTTTGAACCCCTGCAACCAATTGCAAATATGAGTTCCACATCCGGTATCCAATACCCATGTGTTAGAAGAAATAAGATTTAGCTCAATATTAATCATAAAGACATTACCCGAGGCATGCCCCGCATTCCTCTTGTCTCTTAGCTCTTTTAGGTAGACCGGGCAATTGCGTTTCCAATGTCCGGTCTCCCCACAACCAAAACAAGGATCATCCTTATGACCCCTCGGTTCCACAACCTTTTGTTTCTTTGCCATAACCGGTGATTTGCCCTTACCCTTAAGATGCATAGGAGGACCCTTTCTTTTTGCTACCTTAGCCTTAGGATTGGGTTGAGATCGATTCTTGGATCTACCTTCATTGATCGCAAACACGGGTAAAACCCTTTTACCCATGCTCGCCTCGGCTGTTTTAAGCATTGAGTGAAGTTCTCCAATGTTTTTGTCCCACCCATTCATGTTATAATTTAACACGAAAGTGTCGAACCTTTTCGACAGGGAGTTAAGGATCAAATCCGTTGCTAACTCTTTTGAGATGGGACAATTGAGCTTGGCGAGGCGATCAATGTAACTTTTCATCTTAAGTACATAAGTTGAAACTGGTTGATTATCATCCATTCTACATGCATGCAAGGCTCGAACCGTTTCGAACCTTTCAACTCTTGATTGCTTAAGGAACATTTCCTTAAGTTGAGTAATCATGTCGTACGCATTATGGTTTTCGAAATCCTTTTGGATTTCGGGAACCATAGTCGCCAACATGAGGCATGACACTTGAATGGAATCTTCCGTATGTTGGACCCAATTCATATATTCGACCTCACTTCCCTCTTCCGGTTCATTGGGGATAGGTGTTTCCAAAACATGATATTTTTTTTCTTGTTTTAGAACAATCCTTAAATTTCGGAACCAATCCGAAAAGTTATTGTGGTTAAGACGGTCTTTAGCGAGAATAGATCGGAGAGATACATTTTGGACGTTAGGGATTATGTTGTCGTCGACGTGTGCGGCCATCTGCAGAATTTTAATTAAGTTCATTTTAGTGTTTTACCTTTTTAATTATTAATACCCTTTTATATATACCAAATATAATTAATAATTAAAATCTAGAATCCAACGATAAACACGACTCCGGTTAGGTGACCTTTTTCCCATTGTCGGTTTATCAAGGTAGTTATTCATAACAATTGCAAAACCCTTTTGCAACTTCTAGAGTTTATGGGACCGGTTCGAAATCATATTTCGTGTCGGCATGTTAATCCCATCAACACCTATTAGACCCCATGTTTGGGTGACCCTCTTCACATGGTTCTAATTTAAGTCGTCCTACTTGTATCAACTTGTAATATTAACATACAAACGGTTAGGTGACCTTTTTCCCATTTATATGCCAATATTACCTCAACATATTAATTTACTCTACGCGGTTAGGTGACCTTTTTCCCACTAAGAGCTTACTAATATGTTAAGCGTTATACAAAAGGATGGTGTTTAACTTGTTATCCTTAATTTTAAAAGGGATTTTTTTAGTTTTAATAATTCTAGTTGTAAAACTTTAAATCATGTTCTAACATGCATTTAGTAACATAATTATTTTGAAACCATTTTCAAAATTCTAATTTATAATAAAACCATTTTATTATGGGCGTGAGACGGCTAGTTAATAAATCCATTTTATTAAACTACGTGTCGCGTAATTACCGATAATTATTAGAACCCGTTTTATGCTTTGTTAATTAATTCTATGTGACGAAGTTGATATCCTAATATCTAACAACCACACAATCAAACAATCAATTAACAAGCATACACAATTATACTAGACACGAGCCACTAAGTTAGACCACACTTGTTAGCCGAAACAAGTGTGTGTCTTAGGTCCGATCCTAAGGGACACATGACACATGGATGTTGTAGCTCCCACTCGATCCCGCATCCAAATGCTTCGAGCATCTTCTTCAACCCCGTTGTGATCCATTGGGCTTGAACTTGGGCCTTAGCTTCCATAAGCTTCCATTTGGGCTCAATGGGTGGGCTTAGGTCCTTTTGGGCTTGAATCCCCTTAATGGGCTTGTGAGACCCATTATCACCATACCCGGCCCAATAAGGCCCAAACTTCCAATTTTGCAATCTTCTTTAAATTTACAAAACAAATGTCCTAATACATTTTTTCTATAAAATAAAGATATTACAAATAAACTATTTATTACATACCCATATGAATAAATAATTACAAAACTGCCCCTAATTAATTATTACAAACCGAAACTTTGAATAATTAATAACAATCACAACAAACATCCATTTGGTCTACGGCTCGGTCTAGTTTTAACAAACATAACCCGTTATGTTTTAGGAACCCGTTCCAAAACCCCTTGACTTTATCGGGCCTAGCCCAATAACTTGATTATGGGCTTCGGCCCACATATCCAAAACACATGGGCTTCGGCCCAATGAAAGGTCTCATGGGCTTCGGCCCATTCAACCAAAATGGGCTTCGGCCCATTTCACTTTCTCCCCTTTTTTTTTTCGGTTAGCCCAATAACCAAAACAAGTGGGCTTCGGCCCAATGTCATCCGAATTGGGCTTCGGCCCATTTACTCGGTTTTATATTTATTTATTTATTTTTTTTTTGAACAAAGCCAAAAATATAACAAGATTAAATACAAAAATATGCATGTTAATTTTTTGTATAAAATCTTTCAAGGGGAAAATATAAAACCGAAAACCCGAAGCTTAGTTTCCCGTATCCCGGCTCTTGATGCCATTTGTTGGGTTTCTATGGAATTTATAAACTTAGTTAACCATTTAACTAGTCACAATTAAGGCGGAAGCGTGATATTTACAAACTTAACATATGTATCCATGTGTTTATATATGTATATATTACAAGTTTATATAAAATATGTTCATGAACAACCTAGTTTATTCATGTCATAAGATTACCAATAATCTATTTATTAGAAACCCGAAGCAAGGATCAAATGATACGGAAAAACTAAACTATCAAAGCTATAAACACTTACATTCTTAACCCTTTAAGAGTGTAGTTGATGTTGAAGAAGATGATGATGTTGAAGCTAGACTTTCAAAGGAAAATCCTCAAACAGAATATACCCCGAGCCTCCAACACACACCGAGCTATGTTAGGAAGCTTGAACACGAGAAACCGAGACCCGAGCCTCTTCTTTTGTTCTTGGCCGAAAACCAAAATCAAGAAAGAAAGAAAGAGTTGGTTTTTGCTTACTTGAAAAGTTTTTGTTTTGTTACTTGTTTCAAAGATATAAAACAAAACCTTTCTCACATCATATGTTAGGTATTTTGGTCAAGTGAAGTTTACTCAATCTATACCATATCCATGACAAGATTTTTGACCAAAACTTTTGGGGTGTGGGGCCCACCCAAAACCAGCCCCAAATAAAATTATTTTTTTTTTATTTTATTTATTTTATACTTTATAAAATATATAAACACCCCATCTTTTATAAACCATTTTACAAAAGAACATATAGTTAAATAATCATTCCAATAATAATTATTTGAATAAATAAATTAACCAATTAATTTATTTAACACTTTCAAGTAAGTATTCAGAAACCCAATTTTCTGAATGTGTCGTGTTCTGTATTTGTCTTATAGATCTTATCTTAACAAATACATAATTGGTGTGTGTCTAACTCGTTATTGGGTATGACCCGACTTGGATCAAACACGGCTAGCCACATTAACCTAATTATGTGTCTCGGGCATACGGTATTCCAACAATCTGACCAAAGCAGCCCATGAACCAATCACAGGGTGACAGCTCACCGACAAACAGTACGAGGAGCATGCTCTAGTACTGTTTGTCACTATTAGCCGCTGCCTACTCACCAACCCTTGTCGTGGCACGCACATAGCCTGCAGTTGGTGGAAAAGGAATAGTACACAGCCGGCCTGGTCACTATCAGCCGCTGCCTACCCACCAACCAGCATGGCACGTGCGTGGCCCGTAGTTGGTAGAACAGGAATATTATACAGTTGGCTGTACCTGCTTGGAAACCTACCTTCGGCCATAAATACTCCAACACCTTGGAACGGTAGGATCATCTGGTATTTTACCTTCACTAGCTATTTCTCTCAATATACACTTATATTCAGAGTAATCTAGTCCGATTCTCACGCCGGAGGGTGGTCACAAGGAGGAACCCCCCCCCCCCTTCTCAGTGACGAGCTCACGGTGTCTGTTTTGCAGGTCATCTGAAGAACATCCTTCTTTGCCGTACCTAACCCTAGTGGGAAACATTACTTAATCCCCAGATTATCCGTAATCTGCCCGGGAGCGATTAGTGTTTTTTCAGAGGCTAATACAAATATGCGGAGGCAATGTTTATTTTTGATATCATAACGATGATGTAATCAATTTTATGTATTACATAAAGTCTATACATAAAGAAAACAACCGTTTAATAACATATTATTAAATAAGCTAACATAACATTCCAAATAAGCTAACACGATGAATGCAGTGAGCAAGGACTTAAAATTCAACAAATTAACCTAGTAAGCTAACACGATGAATGCAGTGAGCAAGGACTTAAAATTCAACAAATTAACCTAGGCTTAACCTTTGTTCAGTAAGAGTATATTTTTTCATGGTATATCCATAGGACCAGTTCAATCAGTCAAGCCCGTCAAAATGTTTTAAATTATTGCAATGATTACAAAGCACGTTCATGAACACAAAACAATCACACAAAATAAAGAAATGATTCTAATGTCTTTAAAGGATAATCCATATTTGCTTTAAACCTGACAATAATCAAATACCAAGAATTAGTAAATTATGACAATAGAAAGACTACTAATTGGCAAGATCACCTTGAGCGAGAAATCAGTGACATCTAGCAACAACAACTTTGCTTTAAAACAATGAGCTAAAGCTTTGGCAAGCATTTGCTGGTAATTTATTATCATCTCAAAGTAAAAAAATAATAATGAACCGATGCCGATAACATTGGTTATGTTTAAGCGTGATAAAAAGTTAAATTACCTACGGGCCTTGATAACTGTTAAACCGTAGCAAAATTCCAAAAACACCCTTTTGATGTAACTGAGTATGCGTAGAGAAAAACGGATGGAATGAAAAGATACTTGCTTTTGTGGTGTTGGAACCTATTACTGCAAACTTTGGTCATAGTTATTATAGGAAAAAGGTTGCAACGGCTTGTTATGGCAGTTAATAATCTTGATAGGGTGATCAATAACATTCAATTGATTGGAACCTGGAGATGAATTGCGGGGTTTTATTGTACCATAATTAATAACGGTCTATTGGTTTATTGCAGCATTTGATTGTACATTGATGTGTGATGGGAGGTTGTTAATAACATTTAGGGTTGTTCATGAGCCGAGCCGAACCAAGCGAAGGCTTGCTCGTTTCTTGACTCGTTTACAACCGAACCAAATCGAATAGCTGAAATTCGAACAGAGCGAAAAATGAAACGAGACAAAATCGAATCGAGCATTTTTTGATCGAACATTGAGCGATTTTGAGCATTATTTATTTCTTTTTCACTTTAAAATTTTCAATAAAAAACAAGTTTGAAGGTTGTAAATAATATATTTTGTAAACAAATTAGTAGTTTTTAGACAAACGTATAATATGTTGTAAATTTTTAGGAGAAAAAAGTTTGAATGGAGATATAATGAACACGTAAACAAACTTTTAGTATGTTAAAAACTTGAATCAAACTAATAAAACTATAAAATTGATGGAATATGAAAAAATTAAAAGGGTTAAAAAAATTTGTATACTTATATTTTATGTGTGTTATCTATATATTTATATACTTGTTCATAGAGCTATATAGAGTAAGGTTACAACAAAATGTTAATATTTCCTAAGAAGTGTAGGAAGTGATTAGAACCATTGGATTAAATATAACACTTAGGAATATGATAGTCTAACAACCAAATATTTTTATTATGGAAATAAGATCTAAATTAATTTGCATCCCAATTTTCGTGCTTTACATGATCTGGTTAATTTTTGAAACCATTTTATAAAACTAAACAATATATTCTTCAATAATTTACCAAAAAATCATTAATATTGTACATTGAATTCATCAATATTGAAGCTGATGCAAATATACACAATAATTCATATTACTCATTTGTTGATGTTGTGAATCGTCTTCCAGATTGACGCTCAACCGCTTCTTCACTACTGCGATTCCGCCGCTTGTATTTCTTCTATGGCTAATAACTGATGCGATTCCACCGCTTGTATTTCTTCATCAGCGCTGATGCTCAGCCGCTTGATGTTCCGGTGAAGCTTGTATTTCTTCTCCGGCTAATCAGACACCAGTGCCGACAAAAAATAGCTAAGAGTCGGCGGCGGTAGTGTCTTTGTCGGTGGTTGTGGCGCCGGAAGTCGGGGTGGTAAAGGAGGTGGGGTTTATGGTTAGGGTTCTAAATCAATGTATTGTGTTTTTGTTCACAAATTTTGGTTAAGTTTATTGTGTTTTAAAACACACTGTAAAACAGTGTGTTTTTGTTAATGAAAGTTGTCATTAAAAAGTAAGTGTGTTTTGTTTTTGGTGTTCTTGATATTATGTTTAAATATGGAATAAAATTTAGTGTTGTGTTTTAAAACACACTATAATATATCTTGTGATGTTCTTGGTGTTATGTTTTAAATTTGGATTAAAAAATTGATAATTATATATTGAAAATGTTTCCATATGTAATATAACACATTTGACGATTATGCCCTTGAAGTGTTATAGAACAAGTCTTAAAATAAAACACAGTTTATAAAACTCACTTTCCATCTATACCATCAGATCACCAAATCTAACGCACCAGATTACTACACACACTTTTTAGACACATTCCACTTCTTATTATAACTCCACCCCTTATTCATATATAATTATATATAAAATAAATTAAAAATATTCGAGCCGAACCAAACCGAGTAGACCTTTGCTCATTGCTTAGCTCGTTTACAAACCAAACGGAGCAAAGCGGTTGGTTTACAATCGAGCAAACAAACGAGCGAGCATTTTCCGAGGAGTTTCCAAGCGAGTTCGAGCGACGAGTGGTTTAGACGGCCCTAATAAGATTCAATTGATAAGTTACATTTGATCAACTTCTTAAAATCAGTTTTAATATAAATGATATGATGCAATCTAACATATTGAATAAACAAAACTTTCCACCTGATGTTGTCATCATCTACGAATCATTTTTGGACAGTGCAAAGCAGAAAATCGACTTTCCGCCAAAATTTATAATTTAAAACCTGTAGACAAAATAAAATGTTAATAAAATTAGAATGAACAGGTAAAAAAAGCATCTTCAACTAAAATAACTAACTACTTAACGAATTTGCAAACAAGAAGTCAGAAGCACCAAGAACGTGCCGTCCACCTTACTTTCCTCCATTTTTTGTCAGGATCGATTTAACTCAGTCATGACTGAATTAACAATTATGCAGTTGAAACGAATTGGTTTGTTGAGTAATTTAGTTTTTGAGTAGGTGCACTAACAATAATGAACACATAAAACACTTTAAACTTATGCTCTATTGTGTTTTCCAAGCAAAGTTTAAAGTGTTTAAAGTGTGTACGAGCAGACCTTTGCTCGTTGCTTGGCTCGTTTACAAAGCAAACCAAGCAAAGCGGATCGTTAACAATCGAGCAAAAAAACGAGCGAGCATTTTTGGAGCAGATTCTGAGCGAGCGGCGAGCGATTTGGATGGCCCTAATAACATTCAATTGATAAGTTACAGTTGATCAACATCTTAAAATCATGTTTTAATATAATATTAATCACATGATGCAATCTAACATGTTGAACGAACAAAACTTTACTCCTGATGTTGTCATCACCTGTGAATTACTTTTGGACCGTGCAAAGCAGGAAACCGACTTTCTGCCAAAATTTATAATTTACAACCTGCAGACAATATAAAATGTTAATAAAATTAAATGAAGAGGTAAAAAAAGCGTCTTCAACTAAAATAACTAACTACTTGTAACAAATTTGCAAACAAGAAGTCAAAAGCACCAAGAACGTGCCGCTCACCTTACTTTCCTCCATTTTTATCAGGATCAATTTAACTCAACCATGATTGAATTAACAATTATGCAGTTGAAACGAATTGGTTTGTTGAGTAATTTAATTTTTAAGTAGGTGCACTATCAATAATGAACACGGAAAACGCTTTAAACTTATGCTCTATTGTGTTTTCCGAGCAAAGTTTAAAGTGTTTAAACTATATACAAGCAGACCTTTGCACGTTACTTGGCTCGTTTACAAACCAAACCAGCAATGCGGCTCGCTACAATCAGCAAAAAATGAGCGAGCAGTTTCCGAGCGAGCAACGAGCGAGTTCGAGCGGTGAGCAATTTGGACGACCCTAATAAAATTCAATTGATAAGTTACAGTTGATCAACATCTTAAAATCGACTTTTAATATAATATTAATGATATGATGCAATCTAACATGTTGAATAAAGAAAACTTTCCTCTTGATGCTGTCGTCACCTATGAATCACTTTTGGACAGTGCAAAGCAGGAAACAGAATTTCCGCCGAAATTTATAATTTACAACCATAGACAAAATAAAATGTTAATAAAATACAACGAACCGGTAAAAAAAGCGTCTTCAACTAAAATAACAAACTACTTGTAACGAATTTGCAAACAAGAAGTCAGAAGCACCAAGAACGTACCGCTCACCTTACTTTCCTCCATTTTCTTTTGTCAAGATCGATTTAAGTCAACCATGACTGAATTAACAATCATGCAGTTGAAACGAATTGGTTTTGTTGACTAATTTAGTTTTTGAGTAGGTGCACTATCAATTATGAACACAGAAAACACTTTAAACTTATGCTCTATTGTATATGAGCATAAGTTTAAATTGTTTTCTGAGCAAAGTTTAAACTGTTGAAAGTGTATACGAGCCGACCTTTGCACGTTGCTTGGCTCGTTTACAAACGAAATCGAGCAAAGTGGCTCGTTTACAATCTAGCAAAAAAACGAGCGAGTAGTTTCCGAGCGAGCGACAAGCGGTTTAGACGGCCATAATAACATTCAATTGATAAGTTACAGTTGATCAGCATCTTAAAATCATGTTTTAATATATCATTAATGACATGATGCAATCTAACATTTTGAATAAAGAAAACTTTCCTCCTGATGCTGTCATCACCTACGAATCACTTCTGGACAGTGCAAGCAGGAAACCGACTTTCCGCCGAATTTTATAATTTACAACCTGTAGACAAAATAAAATTGCAATGAACACATAAAAAAGCGTCTTCAGCTACAATAACTAACTACTTATAACGAATTTGCAAATAGGAAGTCAGAAGCACCAAGAACATGCCGCTCACCTTACTTTCCTCCATTTTTCGTCAGGATCGATTTAGCTCAACCATGACTGAATTAACAATTATGCAGTTGAAATGAATTGGTTTGTTGAGTAATTTAGTTTTTTAGTAGGTGCACTATCAATAATGAACACATAAAGCACTTTAAACCTATGCTCTATTATATGAGCATAAGTTTAAAGTGTTTTCCGAGAAGAGTTTAAAGTGTTTAATTTGTATACGAGGAAACCTTTGTGTAACATTTCGGACTTTTCAAAACTGCATTCGTTTAAGTTTAACCCGACATGAAATATTTTAGATCATTATAAGTAGTCAAGAATCAAATATTTAAGTTTCCTAATGTTCACTTTAGGCCCTCGTACTTTAAATAACGTTTAAATCCTTATTTAAAACATAAAAAAGCTCAATAATGGACCAAATATCAAACTACAGGGAATAATATGTAAAAAATGAAACTTTCCCCTTTGTGGCCTGGGGCGTTGCGTGACGGGAACCACCCTAGGTGTCCCCGCGGCGCGACGGGGTACCTGCACAGATCGTTTATGCTCTAGTTCGTTTTCTAACTCGTTTAAGGTATAAAATCGTTTATTTTAGGCATATTAGAGAGAATTAAGGGTCAAGAAACAATCCTATATCTGAAACATAAGTATAATCTCGTTTCTTATCATCCAAGATCAAATTTTTTGATTATATTCAGTGATTTATTCATAAAAGTATGATTTACTTACCTAAACGGGCCAAAAGCCCATAATTTGGTTCATTTTGGCTATTCTTATCTAAACACATCATAATTCCCTGATGTAAACCTTAACCTAACCCTACTACACATCCTCCAGCCGTCCCTTACCTCTGTTCATCCTCCAACCCTTCGGTTTTGCATATTCGTTAAAGATTCAAGACTTGTTCGTTGACTTTGCAAACTCAAGGACCTTTGACTTCCGTTTCTCATCATTCCTTTCACTTTCCGGGTAAGTTGTAAACTGTAAAATCATTCATACATATTCCCTAGTCAATAACCTAATTTCTGAGATTGAAGGGTATTGACTGGTCAATTGCTTTAAAACCCGATAAAGGGTAAAACAATCAACAATTTTGACTTCTCGTTTTCTCATACTTCTGGTCGGATTCAATGTTCGGTCCAGAAGACTTTTCTTCTTGTAATTAAATTTTAAGGGTTCTGACCAAAACCCGACTCCCGATCGAAGTTCAGATTTTGGTAAGACTCGACTCGTTTAAACATTAAAATCAACATAACTAGAGTTCTACTCATCCGTTTGGATTGATTCCAGCGGCATTAAGTTTGTTTTTATTTATAGTTTTATATCACAAAGTTTCAAATTCTGATCATTAATCTCGTTGGACGTGTATTGGACGACTCGCTTAAATCATTAGTTCGTTTGTCGAATTTATTAATCACTTGCCTTCCGTCTAAGATGAGTTTGATCATTCCCCTTTTTATACACTGTTTTCTAATGTTTTGGGGACATATGCGTACTTACTCATATTTTCTATTCTATATATATACTCAAAATCGCAAACATAATTATTGTGTGAATATCAGTTGAATGCTATTTGCTAATTGCTATATGCTTAATTGTTTATTTGATAACGTTTCGGAGAGGTCCAACATATCTCCTTTTGTATAGGGTTCTCATTAGTATGATCATACGACCGTCTTATTAACCGGAACCCGATTCGCTTGGCGAAGGTAAACCGACAATTTAGTCATTGTAATCAATGCCCGATTCGCTTGGCAACGATTCATTGGCACACGGATATACTTGATTTTGGTTTGTTAAGGTTTGATTGATTATTACCATAGATATTGGTTTGCACATTTATCATTTATCATTTCTTAATTATCTATATATATATATATATATATATAGTATTATTTGTTGTTTCATAATTGGTGATCATCTCACTCAACATTTGTTGTTGACAAACTCTATTTTCTACGCATATGCAGGTTGTTAGTATTGGAGATTAAAGTTGGACATGTAGACAAGACTTTAGGATATTATCAAGTTAAACTTTATTTGAACTTATATTCGTGTATTTTAAATTGTTTATTGTATTTGAGTAATGTGTGTATATTTGAATAAAATAATTAATTAGATATTATCACTTATATTCAATGATAGTATCTTCGAGCTGTGAGCAATCGGATCACGCCCCTGCATTTCCGCCTTAGGTTGGGGTGTGACACTTTTCCTGTTGCTTGGCTCATTTACAAACCAAACCGAGCAAATCGACTCGTTTACAATCGAGCAAAAAAAACAAGAGAGCAGTTTTCGAGTGAGCGAGAGCGAGTTTGAGCGGCAAGCGGTTTGGACGGCCCTAATAACCTCTGATGCACGGGGACGGCTTGGAGGGTAGAGAACCGGTCCCAAGGATGGCATGGGGACGGAAACGCAACGAAAACGCGTCGGAAACATTTCCTAAACAAACCTGTTAAATGGGGACGGTCAACAAACGATTCCAAGACGTTTTTATAGCCAATAGCATGCGGAGCGGCCATATGGTCTATTCCGGTGAAAAATTTTGTCGCCGGAAAATCGATGAAGAAGAAGGAAGAAGAAGAAAGAAAGTAGGCGGCTGCGTTAGTTTCTTTTAGGGTTAAATAAATTTAGTTTTAATATTAACCCTTGATCTTTCACTTGTTTACATTTAGCCCCTAAAACTTATTAACTTTTACATAAAATGTTAAACTAGATTATGCATTTTAAAATTTAACCCTCTCTATCTAGACTAGTTTACATTTGGTCCTCTACTTATAATTTTATACATAAAATGTTTAAAATTGACTATATATATACATAAAAATTATACATTTATTTATTTTTATTGATAGTTAATTACCTATGGTTGATATAGTGTTTTTTTTGTAGTTTGCACTTTACATTAGTATAAATCTATTTTGAACTTTGTTTAATATATTTGTATTTTTTTATATTTTTTTGTCGTACCCTAGCCGTACCTGTATCTTGGATTTTTGATTTTTGCCATTTCCCGTACCCGTAACGTCCCCGTACCCGTTCCCGTGCTACTTAGCTAATAACATTCAGTTGATAATTTACAGTTGATCAACATCTTAAAATCGGCCTTTTAATATAATATTAATGATATGATACAATCTAGCATGTTGAATAAAGAAACCTTCCCCCCTAATCCTATCATCACCTACGAATCACTTTTGGACAGTGCAAAGCAGAAAACCGCGTTTCCGTCGAAATTTATAATTTACAACCTGTAGACAATATAAAATTTTAATAAAATTACAATGAACAGGTAAAAAAAGCGTCTTCAACTAATATAACTAACTACTTGTAACGAATTTGCAAACAAGAAGTCAGAAGCACCAAGAACGTGCCCCCCACCTTACTTTCCTCCATTTGTTGGCAGGATCGATTTAACTCAATCATGACTGAATTAACAATTATGCAGTTGAAACGAATTGGTTTGTTGAGTAATTTAGTTTTTGAGTGGGCGCACTAACAATAATGAACACATAAAACACTTTAAACTTATGCTCTATTGTATATATGAGTATAAGTTTAAAGTGTTTTCCGAGCAGAGTATAAAGTGTTGAAAGTGTATACGAGGAGAGCTTTGCTCGTTGCTTGGCTCGCTTACAAACCAACCGAGCAAAGTAGCTCATTTACAATCGAGCAAAAGAAAAAACGAGAGAGCATTTTCCGAGCAATTTCCGAGCGAGCAGCGAGCGGTTTGGACGTCCCTAATAACATTTAATTGATAAGTTACAGTTGATCAACATATTAAAACCGACTTTTAATATAATATTAATGATGATGGAATCTAACAAGTTGAATAAAGAAAACTTTCCTCTTAATACTGTCATCACCTACGAATCACTTTTGGACCGTGCAAAGCAGGAAACCGACTTTCCGCCGAATTTTATAATTTACAACCTGTAGACAAAATAAAATGTTAGTAAAATTAAATGAACAGGTAAAAAAAGCGTCTTCAACTAAAATAACTAACCACTTGTCACGAATTTGCAAACAAGAAGTCAGAAGCACCAAGAACGTACCGCTCACCTTACTTTCCTCCATTTTTTGTCAGGATCGATTTAACTCAACCATGATTGAATTAACAATTATGCAGTTGAAACGAATTGGTTTGTTGAGTAATTTCGTTTTGAAGTAGGTGCACTATCAATGATGAACACAGAAAACACTTTAAACTGATGTTCTATTGTGTTTTCCGAGCAAAGTTTAAAGTGTTTAAAGTGTATACGAGCAGACCTTTGCTCGTTGATTGGCTCGTTTACAAACTAAACTGGGCAAAGCGGCTCGCTTACAATCAACAAAAAACGAGCGAGTATTTTCCGAGCAGTTTCTGAGCGAGTGACAGGTCCAGTGTGTGATAAGGCTACTTGGCAATTGTGTTTATTGGGTTGGCTAGTGAAGGAATTGAGTTCCATGTGCTCCATTCAGTTTAAAACCACATCGAATCTGCGTTGAGTTTTAAAACTATTAACTCTTTCTTTGGTCAAAGTTGAATCCAATGCTGAATGTGAGATTTGATACGACCTTATGCTTGATTTGGCAAGGGGTCGGGATAGGCATTCCCAAACCCATACCCAATTAGTACATCCCATCCAAACCCGTTAGTTTATTAAAAATGCTCGTCTAGTATACCCGGCCAGAAAGTATATATTTTCATGCCACCTTGTCTCTACCGATTGTACACTATTAAATAAAAATGAATCACAATGTGTCAAGCTTTGGGTGTTTCCAACGGGTTTGGATACACTGTAATCACCAGCGTAAATAATGCAACACCCATGCTTAGTAGTTAGTACTCTAGTCCCATAACTAATTCTCTTTTGTCAATCTATAGTGAAGTTTAATACATAAATTCAATTTTTTTAGTTTCTATCTCCTTTAAACTTTATTTACTATTTAAGTTTTCAAAAAGTATACATTTTATAAACTTACAAATAGTTAATTTCATTTTTTTCCTTTGAGCTTTTGTGCTTTTATATATTCTTGATTGTTGTTTTCTTTTTGTTACTTCGTGAGAATGAAATACATTTGTCCAATATAAATGTTATTATGTGTTTGGCATAATTAATCAAAATTTATCACGATGAAATCCCCAAATTGACATCCAATTAGGGTTCATAGTTACTTGATTAATAATCTTTAACGAAAGTTTGATCCAGTAATTACGATTTAAGCAAGATCTAAAGCAGCATACAAGCAGCAAATCGGGTTACCAACGAACATTCAAGATAAGGCTGTAATTGAGTTGAGCCGAGCCGAGCCAGGGTGAGCTAGGACTCGAGCTTGTCTCGTTAACTTTATCGAGACGAAAAAACAAGCTCGAGCTCGTTAGCTTTTTTATTTTATTTTTATACAGTAGTTTTTTTACATATATTAACATACAAACGACAAAATATAATTTTTAACAACGATTTATATAAAATTTATAACTAGCGAACTCATAAGAACTCATAACGTTATATGTTTTATTATTTTGTTTTTTTTATAATGTTTTAGAGCTTGAGTGGCATTGTGTATGTATAATTTTTATATATTTTTTCTTACTTTAGTAGGCTATTATTACTACTATATATTAAAATTGAGTGATTTAATCTAAATGAGCCAAGCTCGGCTCTTTTGGATTCGAGCTTCTATCGAACGAGCATTTTGAACATCCACAATTTAAGATCCAATAAAGGGATGCCCCGACCCATATCCTTAAAATACCCGATATATTTAGGGATATTCGGTCCTGGAGTTGAAAACGGATATCAACCACGTCCAAGAACAACCCAACAAAACAAACCCGTCCTCTTTATCGATCGATCACATAAATTCCAATCATTGCATATCTGTATCGACCCACATGACAACAATCGCATAGACAACAACCTAGAAGATGTACCAATGGCGGAAATTCGAGTTCTTCGAGGAGAAATACGCCGGAAAAGGTGTGGTTCCGGACGAAGTGGCCGGACGAATCGAGTGTTGTTCGAGCGGCAGGGGTAAAATCGCCATTGGATGCGAAGACGGAACTGTTAGCTTACTGGATCGAGGCTTTAAGTTCAGCTACGGCTTTCAAGCTCACACTTCCTCTGTTCTCTTTCTTCAACAGTTAAAGGTTTCATTTTTTTTATCAAATTTGTATACCCATTTACCAATTATTATTATTATTATTATTATTATTATTATTATTATTATGTTCTGGCTAGTTTTTTTAAGTTTCTTGATTGTTTTGAGTGTAATTTGATTCAGTAGGTATGATTTAATAGGGCTGTAAATGAACCCAACACGGCCTTGTTCATGTTCGTTCATTACGAGAATGAACTTGTTCGTGAATCGTTCTAACGCAAACAATGTTTTTTTATTTGATTTGGCTAACCGAGAATGGTCGGTGTCAACGGGTCAGGTTGTTTATTTAGTTAATCGAACAATATTCCTTGTTCATGTTCTTTCATTTATTAAACGAATGAACATAAACGAACTTCACTCTGAACGTTCGGTCTGTTTACAGCCGTAGGTATGAAATAGTAATCTGTAGAGTAGTTAGAGTTAGAAATTTTGTTCTGTGCAGGTTATGAAGTTTTTTTTTTTAAATTTTCCTGAGAGTTTTGAGTATGATTTGATTCAGTTTCTGTTTTATGTATAAACAGCAAAGAAACTTTTTACTGACCGTTGGAGAAGATGAACAAATATCTCCACAGTTATCTTCTGTTTGCCTCAAGGTTTTTGACCTTGATAAAACTCAACCGGAGGGTCCAAGCACATCTATTCCGGATTGTATCCAGATATTACGAATATTCACAAACCAGTTTCCAGAAGCAACGGTTTTCTTTTAAACTTTCAGTTTTTTATTGTAAATGTTTATTATACATGTTTTAAGTTTTAATATTTATAACTCTGCAGATAACATCATTTCTAGTTCTCGAAGAAGCTCCACCAATATTACTAATAGCCATTGGACTAGACAATGGTTGCATTTATTGCATTCAAGGGGATATTGCGCGTGAACGCATCAAAAGGTTCATGCTTCAAGTGGAAAACCGTCAAGATAAGACACAATGTTCGATAACAGGAATGGGTTTTCGTGTTGATGGCAAAGCTTTTCAGTTATTTGCAGTCACTCCAGCTTCTGTAACCTTGTTTAACTTGCAAACTCAGCCAGCTAGCCGACAAACACTGGATCAAATAGGATCTGATGTCAATAGTGTTGCCATGAATGACCGCTTGGTATCACCATCTTCCCTTAATTCTTTATTTTCAAATTGTTTTACATTTTTTTATTTATTGTTTTTTTGTAATCAGGAGCTTATTATTGGTCGACCCGAGGCTGTTTATTTCTATGAAGTTGATGGTAGAGGTCCATGTTGGGCTTTTGAAGGAGAAAAAAAGTTTCTTGGTTGGTTTCGTGGATATTTATTATGTGTTATGGCGGACCAAAGAAATGGAAACAACACATTCAATATCTATGATTTGAAAAACCGTTTAATTGCACATTCAATAGTGGTTAAAGAGGTTTCTCACATGTTATGTGAATGGGGAAGCATACTGCTTATAATGAAGGATAAATCAGCTATATGTATTGGTGAGAAAGATATGGAAAGCAAATTGGATATGCTTTTTAAGAAGAATCTTTATACCGTAGCCATTAATCTTGTTCAAAGTCAACAAGCTGACGCAGCTGCAACTGCTGAAGTTTTAAGAAAATATGGTGATCATTTATACAGCAAACAAGATTTTGATGAGGCAATGGCTCAATACATTCACACGATTGGCCATCTAGAACCTTCATATGTGATCCAGAAGTTTCTAGATACACAAAGGATCTACAATCTTACAAACTACTTGGAGAATCTACACGAGAAAGGTCTCGGTTCAAAAGACCATACTACCCTTCTGTTAAACTGTTATACCAAACTGAAAGATGTAGACAAGTTGAATGTTTTTATCAAAAGTGAAGATGGTGTTGGTGAGCATAAGTTTGATGTGGAAACCGCAATTAGGGTTTGTCGAGCTGCTAATTATCATGAACATGCAATGTATGTTGCTAAAAAAGCCGGTAGACACGAGTGGTATTTAAAGATTTTGCTTGAAGATTTGGGAAATTATGATGAGGCTTTGCAGTATATTTCTAGTCTTGACCAAGGTCAAGCTGGTGTGACGGTAAAAGAGTATGGTAAATTGTTAATCGAGCATAAACCGACTGAAACAATTGAAATTTTAATGAAACTTTGCACTGAGGAAGGTTCAAACGCATATGTGCTACCATCTCCTGTTGACTTTCTCAATATTTTCATTCATCATCCGAGATCACTTATGATTTTTCTCGAAAAGTATATTAATAAAGTCAAAGACTCACCCGCTCAAGTGGAAATTCATAACACGTTACTGGAGCTATATTTGTCAACTGACTTGACCTTCCCATTAATGTCACAATCACCAGCTAATAATGGTACTTCTAATGGTACCTCTAATGGGAAATTACCCCAAGAACATAAAGATTCAAAAACCGTGAATGATCATCAAGACAGACTTGAAAAGGGGCTCGAGTTGCTGAAACGTGCGTGGCCGTCGGATCAAGAACAACCGTTGTATGACGTTGATCTGGCTATAATATTATGTGAGATGAATGCTTTTAAAGGAGGGCTTTTATATCTTTATGAAAAACTGAAACTTTACAAAGAAGTGATTGCTTGTTACATGCGTGCACATGATCATGTTGGGCTGATTGCTTGTTGTAAGAGGTTAGGGAACTCGGGGACAGGTGGCGACCCGACTCTTTGGGCAGATTTGTTGAAGTATTTTGGTGAACTTGGTGAAGATTGCTCTAAAGAAGTGAGGGAAGTTTTGACTTTTATTGAGAGAGATGATATTTTGCCGCCTATTATGGTGTTACAAACACTTTCCTCAAATCCGTTTTTAAGTCTTTCTGTTATTAAAGATTATATATCTAGAAAACTGGAACATGAGTCAAAGCTTATCGAAGAGGATCGCCGGATGATTGATAAGTACCAGGTTAGCTTTTAAGTTCTCTGAAGATTTCAATATGCTACCTAATTTTATATTGGTTTTATTGTTTGCTTATTTTGTTTATGTGAACTGAGGCTTTCTTTAAAAAAGCTTATATTTATACTTGTTGGGTTTGAAAATGAGTTGTTTCAAGTTTAGGATGCTATCCTACCTGCAAAAATAAGTAGAGACCTGATATGGTTGATTCTAGAAGTGGCAACATGAGTGGGCTCGGGTGGTTTGGTTAGTGGGTCAAAATACATTCTTGTTAAAAGGGTCAAAATAGATTCTTGTTAAAAGGTCAAGATAGATTCTTGTTAAAATGTGTTGTTTTCTATCAAGGAAGAATCAGGTTAACCCGCAAATATTTTTCTAAGTTTTCTAATTTGACATAAACAAGTAATGTTTTAATTATGGTTACAAATACAATATTATTACAATAAATAATTTGCCTTTAAGAATGAAAACAATATAGGAGCTTGCATGCATTTAGAAAGACTTTGGGCTGCTTTCTACCGGTAGTTAAATTCTTGATTTGACCCGTTTGAGATAAAATAATCGCGAACGTGAATGAGCTGAAATTTAGCCATTGGTGGAATCAAGTTACCAGGTCAAACCATCAAAATGGTGACATGGCAGATGATGTGTCAGTACGTTTGAATGCTGACTTTCTATGCGGTTTTGATTTACTAATTACCTGCTGTAAAAATTTCAGAACAAATGCCTTTTTATGTGGTTTTGACTTTTGATTACACATCATATCTTTAAAAAAAAATTTTTTTATCAAAACATGAGTTTAAACACTACATATAAATAAAATATTTTTTTAATTTGACAGGAAGAAACATCTACAATGAGAAAAGAAATCCAGGATTTGAGGACAAATGCCAGAATCTTCCAACTAAGCAAGTGCACTGCTTGCACTTTCACACTTGACCTGCCAGCTGTCCACTTTATGTGTATGCACTCCTTCCATCAACGTTGTGTCGGTGACAATGAGAAAGAATGCCCTGAATGTGCCCCCGAGTACAGATCCGTTCTAGAAATGAAAAGAACCTTGGAACAAAACTCGAAGAATCAAGATCAGTTTTTTAATCAAGTTAAAAGTTCGAAAGATGGATTTTCAGTAATTGCTGAATATTTTGGAAAGGGGATTATTAGCAAAACTAGTAAAGGAGCAGCTGGATCACCAGATTCAACTACTACTGGTTTCTGAGCTTTCATTTGTTTATTTCATATCTTTTATTTTATAAACAAGAAGAGTGGCCAAAAAGGAGTAATTCCATGAGGTGATACACTGCTTTTGTTTTTTATTTATTTATTTTTACTTTTGCAGATTCTGAAGAGTTTGTGTTTGTGGTATTTGAAAAGTTTTTGAGTTGTTTTTACATGAATTTTATGAGGCTATATTACATACTGTGCTTGTGAAACTTAGTAGGATGGTTATGTATGGTCTGGTTCTCAGCCCAGCCTGAAATGGTGAAGCCGGATTATTTATTATATTTTTTAACGAAACGATGTAGTTTTTTGTGAAAAGGTAGATTTGAGTTACTAGCCTACAAGTTTGAGTCAAGTTTGGGACAACCGGTTCTGACAGGCGGTGGTAAGAGAGGACAGTGGTGGTTGTGACCGGCGGTGGTGGTCTATGGCTTCAAATTTCCAAATGTATAACCAATAACCATATGGGCTTTCAATGGAATTCATTAATTCCAATTCCATTTCTCATGCAAATTCCAATTCCAATTTCAATACAATCCATGAACCAAACGCACCCTAAATTCTGTGAACCAAGCTAGCTTCTATGCTTATACGTTATGTAAACCTTTTTGGGCACTAAACCCGCTAAGAGTCTCTATAAAGCTGAAAGAAAAATCAAGGAGCAACCCAACATGGTACACTTGTCTATGATCATTCTTTATGAAGCATTTTGTTTGGTTACAGAAAGATTAGAGTTCTTGCACCTTTATCCAAACTACATCTTAAAACATATTTTATCTATTAACACGTTTGTTTAAGAAACCTAACAAAGATGGATTATTAAATTCTTAACCCTACAAAAGTGGAGTTTCTTTCGTATTGCTAAAAGATAAATGATATACGAGACACGTTAGTGGTTAACTTGATTAACTGAAGACGTTTTATTTTTCATTGGTTTAGTTTTATTTTATAACACAATCATATTTACATAATCTTCATATAAGGAAGATTTTTTTTCTCACAACACAGCCTAAGGAAGATTTTTTTTTCTCCTTATCTTGATAAAATCCAAAATTTTCAATTGTCTATTTAGTTTATAAAAATTAAACTTGTGTTGGTATGTGTGTAACTTAAAAATAAGTTTTATCATCGAAAAGTCCAGATACATTTTGTTGATTGATCCTGAATGTATTAAGGACGATCATTCTTGATGAAAACTTGTGGATAAAAAACGTCACGTTTGCCTTTCTATGCAAGACAATATCGAATTGTGCATTGACATGCACATGTTATGCACCGTTCTTACTCCTTTTTGACCTATGATCTTTCAGTATTGGTCTTGGCTTATTTACTTGTCTAGAGCTAGCATGCCATGCATGGTTAGCTATGCATCGAACGTCCTCTCTATGTCTATATGTTCAAGGATGATCATTCTAGATGTTGACGTACTCGAGGAAAGAAAGTTGGCTATATCGACTTTCTATACATAATAAGATTAAACTATGCATCGATAATGAGCATGTTACTCACCATCCCTACTCCTTTAACCATTAGCCTTTCAGTATTGGTCTTGGCTTGTTTACTTGTGACTTAGCATAGTTGGCTATGCATTTAACACCCACTCTATGCCTACATGTTCATTACTTTAAATGCTCAATAAGTTATACATGTTGATTAATTATTCGGTATTAGTGCTTGTATTTGCCTTCTAATTTGCTAGTTCCAGAAAAATATTTTTAGTTAGTATGATGGACTTATAAGCAACATAAAACGTATTAATCTAATACTCCCTCCGTCCCATTAAAAGTGTCATGGTTTGAAAAACACAAAGTTCAAGGAAGATTAAATAATTACCTTTTTTAATTACAAAATGACAATAATGCCTTTGAAAATTGGGTCAATCAACATTAATTATTAATGTTAGTTATATTTGTTTAAGGGTAAACTTGGAAATTGATTAATAAATTTTGAAAGTAGACATTTGCAATGGGACAATTAAAAATGGAATTATTGACACTTTTAATAGGACGGATGGAGTATTATTTTAGAAACATTAAAGCTTTTATGTATGTATATTAAAAAAGAGGTGTTTATCAAGATCTAAAATCTAGTAACAGTGTAGTAAATTATAGACACAGACACTCGTATGAAATATTGAAATGTGAGTGGCAACTAACCATTTGAGATGTTTTAAATTATTATTAACCAATGAAATTTATGAAATGCGAGTGTCAAGTAACCAACCATTTGAGATGTTTATCAAGAAAAAGAGAACACTAATAATAGGTGTAGGCCCGAATCCATACCTACACTAGTACTAATTTCAGACATCATGTAGTGGTTGGCCATGTTTTCATGTGACAAATTCTTTCAAATAAAATCTTTAAAATGAATACTATATTTTAATACTAGGTTAGGTACCCATATAGAACACGGGTTAGAATAAATAAATTTATTTAAATAATAACACAACGTAAAATAAAAATATATATATTTAACACATCTAAAGATATAATATATGATAGAATAAATTATACAATATACAATATGAAAATAAAAGGTCGAAAATTAGTACCCAACCCAAACTACTCAATAAGAGATATCTAGGTTTATGAAATATCTTCAAAATGAGTCAAATGACAAGAAAGTTTGATTTTTGACAAGTTTAAATCCATGAACTTTGATAAAATAAGTTTTGAGAATACATGATAAAAAAGTTTGCGATCGGGTCCATAACATCGCAAACATAAAAAAAATCATAACAATTAAATCATAAACATGAATTGTAAATGACATGAAATTCAATACTTTCAATAATAAATGTGGATCGAATTATATCAAAATTTTAAAACGGGCCGGATTTCGGGTTTGAAAATTGACGAATGTCACATACTAAAACGTTTTTTTTTTTGAGTTTTTCTTCTTCTTGTTCCTTTCTTTTGGTGATTGCTATTACGTACTGACGTAACTGACCGTACAATAGGGATGAGATTAGTAATGTACTGGTATCAAGTTGTTACTAGCACCGGTACCAAATGTCTAAAAAAGTGGATACCGAATACCATGCTGAATTTATTGATACAGTACTAGCGTGATATGGGTGCCAGTACTCCTTACAACAATACGATATTTTATAGTATCAGTACTGAAAATACTGATACCTACTTTATGAAAAAATAAGCAAATTTATCGGTACAGTAAAAGTATCAGTATTTGGTACCAAATACTTATCCCTACCGTAAAATAACGAATCAAACTGATTCTGACTAAATTCACGAGGATGCAACATGTGGATCTAATAGCACACGTTTATATTAATCTACACTTTATTTATTTATTTAATATTTATAACAACTAATTTAAACATTTTTAGTTTTAAGTTTGGGAAATTATATATATATAGTTGTAATATTAACTTTGTGTTGAAAACGATGGCATTTCTTTCGATCTCATAAGTGGGGCAAGAAAAAATATCTAAAAATCACTTTTCTAAAGCAATATATGAAAACATAGATTTCATGTAATTATCAATATTGGCATAAAGATTCCATAACGACAAAATAGCCATTGTAATATCTCATATGTTTGTAGCGTCTAGATGTTAAGGTAACCTCTATCGCTATCGATTGATCGTGGAAGCCATTTCACTATCCACATGTTAAAGTCTAAACTGTATGATTAAAAGTTTCTCCATTTCTCTTCATAGTCGATACTTTACCCTTACATGTAAAAGTGTTGTTTGATAAAGTTTAGATCCACTTTATGATTATTTAATCCTTATTTAGTTTATTTTGTTTCTAAAATAATATTGTACACTCGCATATCATCTTTTTGTTCACGTTTTATGAACTAAATACATGTTTGTAATAAAATTTAATATATAGGCGACACTAACCGCATTTCCATTTTATTCTTGTATTTGGTTATTTAATGCATAAGAGTTTTTCTATTCAATGTCTTAAGTGTTTAGCCAATGAGTGTCACTACTATATGGTATGTTATCGATGAATGTAGTCCAAGTACAACAAAGTTCTTTTAGATCATAAGATTAATCGTTATTCTTATGGCTGATTTTTTAAGATCCATCATGGGAATAACGTGCCAGAATTTAAAAATACGAGCTAACATCATTCTAGCACATAAATAATTATTTAACATGGAAGGCTTGAAAAGTAAGTTGATACAAGATAACTAATTCAAAATGTAAGAGCATTCTCATCCCATCTCTATCTTCAAACAAAAAATTACATTAAAACTTACTTTATGTTCTCTCTCCATTTCAATTAAATAATACTTTTTATACCTTTTATCATTACCTTTTTCTCTTTCTTTCACTCACAACCACTTTCAAAATATATTAAAAAATTATAAAGGATGAACAGTAACTTTTCAAATATACAGAAAAATCACTACTTTTTCTAAAATATAAAAAATTTTCACTCACAACACCTTAAATCACTCTCTAAATTATAAAAACATCCCTCACATAATATGAGGGGTTGAATGAGAATGCTCTAAGTATGTCTATTGAATATTAGTTACTTAGTACAACATGACGCATTCGCTAACTTACCAAGGGTATATTTTTTGGGACCAAAACTACTTAGGTGCTGCTTGTTTTTAATAGGTAAAATATTTGTAGTCTGTTAATCACATCTGCGGACATCTGTGGAAGAAAAGGTGGACCAAACATCTATGGTATGCAAGAAGAAGACTTTTTGTTTTTTAACGTCTGCAGAATGCTATAATAAACATAAATTTAAATAAACCGATTCATTATACCTAACTTTTCTACAAACTTTATTCAACCAAAAATTAATAATAATCAAGCACATAGAACAATAAACAAGCAACAATAACATTCGTTATATCAATCATTACTACAAACTTTCATTATACCTTAACTTTTCTACAAACTTTCTTCAACAAAAAAAGTAATAATAATTGAACAATGACAAGAATGGTGAATTAATCATATACCTAAACTAATAATAAGGTTGGATGTAAGTTAAAAAAAATTATCAACTCTGAAAATTACACTCTATTGAAAAAAAAGCTTGAAAAAAAAATGAAAAAAAAAATCAAATCTGGAAGAAATGGACATAACAAGGTAGATGGCGGTAGAGGCAGTGGCGAAAGGGCTGGAGATGGTGGCTAGGGCACCGGCGGCGGCAGCGCGGCTGTAGAGAAATAGTTGTGGCGGCTATGGGGAGGTGGTGGAGGAGGTGTGGCTGAAGGAGAGGGAAGAGTGGAGGTGGGAAATGTTAGGGTTTGAAGAGAAAAGAAGAGTGGATGTGGGAGATAATACTGATATGTTGGGTATGTTGAGAAGATGTTAGAAAAAGTGAGAAGTGGAAGGTCCAAGTCTGCACCAAGAAGAGGGCACACAGACGCTTTTTTTAATAAAACGTCTTAAAAAAAAAAAGTCTGCAAAGGGCAATGTCTGCGTGGCGCAGACAAAATAGGTCAAGAAAATCTTATGTGAAAAAACAAACGCCCCCTTAGTTAACCAATTAATAGGGTTATGTCAGCTCAAAATAACGAAAACTATAAAATTCAAAGAGATGACGTACCTAAGACTACTTTTATTGGTGACCTCTTAGGAGGTCATGACACTATTTAAAAAATAAATAAAAAGATTAAATCCTTTTCACACTACAACCCGGGTTGCAACCCCAACCTAGGTCACAACCCACTTTTTAATTAGGTATTCTTTTGTTTTTTTTTCTTTCATACAATTTGTTGTTTATATAATTTGAGTTTTATTTAATAATTTATATTATTTTATTTCATAAATCTAAAAACATAGTCGTGTTTAGTTTATTTTTATAAATATTTCGATATCAATTTTATTAGAAACGGATGACTTTTAAAAATATGTATTTTTTTAATATTATTATATATAAAATTGTGTTTTTTTAATAGTTGTAAAAATTCAAGGTTTTTTTAATAGAATTACGATATTATCTTTTTTAATAATTTTTATACTTCAAATAATATTGTTTAAAAAATAAATATTTTTATTAATTTTACTAAATTTTACAGAATAAATTAAAAAGCTAATAAAATATATGTATTAAACTAATTGGTTTGGGTTAAGTTGGGTTATGAATAAAAGTGAAAAGCTGGGTTAGGTTGGGTTGTGTAGGTGGAAGAGGGATAAATTAATTTTTTTATTAAAAAGTTGAGTTGGCTTGGGTTATGAATAAAAGTAGTCTAAGTACTAGAGGTGGCACTTGACCCAAACCATTTCAAATGGGTCAATTTGGGTTGTTTTAAAAATCATATGGGTTGGTTTGGGTCATAGATTTTAATAAGATGAGTTAAAATGGGTCACTTGAAATTCTACCTTCTTATTTTTGGGTCAAAATGAGTCGACAAATTTAAAAAAATGGGTCGATGTGGGTTAGTGTCTTAAGGAAAAGTGGCAAGCTCGAGTTGAAACTGGTTTTGGATTGGAACGAGTTCGGTTTAGGTTTCGAACCGACACGAGTTTTTGCACCGGACGAGTTGGGTTTTGGTTTCCTTTATTTCTTCTTGGTCGGTTTCGGAGCACTGGACGGGTTTGGTTTCGGTTTCTTTTGTTTGTTTTTGGTCTGTTTCGGATTCGTTTTCGGCCTTTTGTTTCGTTGTGGTTGGTTTTTTTAGTTTCATTTCTGTCCGGTTTTAGTTTTTTAGTTTCGTTTTTGATTGATTTTTTCGGTTTCGATCAATTCAGTTCAGTTTTGGTTTATGTTCCATTTTCGTCGACTTACGGTTTCAGTTCATTTCTCGATTTTTTTTTGAAGAAAGAGGGCATATGCGGAAACATTTTAGTTTTTTTGCATTTTTCGTTTTTGATTTATATTTTGAGTTATGATATTTTTATTAATTTTTTTGAATTTTTACCCCTCCAAAAAAATTCAAAAAAGTTAATAAAAAAATCATAACTCAAAATATAAATCAAAAACGAAAAATGCAAAAAAACTAAAATGTTTCCGCATATGGCCTCGTTATTGGAAAAAAAAAACCGACCTGAAACCCGTTTTGACCCGTTCCAACCTTGACCCATTTCGACCCGAACCTTTTGACCCTAACCCGTTCCGACCCGAACCAAAACAACCCTTTTTTAGTTGACCCATTCCGACCCAAACCCATTTCGACCCAACCCAACCCATTTGCCACCCCTACTAAGTACTCACTCAACAATTAACTAATATAAATATACAATAATGTCACCTTAAGACAACTGAAGTCAATTAAAACCATCCCAACTATAATCCACTACTCAGACCGAGTTCATGTACCCAACCCAAACTACTCAATAAGAGGGTGGCGGTTTCCCCAGGATAATCGGTTCCACTACTCAGACCAACCGAGTAAATGAGTGCGTCCACCTTTTTTTTTCCGAAACGTAAACTTTTATAAACAATCGGCAAAAAAGCCGAAACAAGCTCCCTCCACAAGCCGGAGGACAACCAAAACATCACAAACCAACTATAACATATAACATGAGACTAAACTTACGCCAATTTGTCCAATTTATAGGACCTTTTTTGGATCTATAATTGTACCAAAGTAATCCTAACGCTTTAATCTCGCCTATAATTGAATCTATCTTGATATCTCTCATTTCGAAAACTCTTTCGTTCCTCGCTTTCCAAAAGCTCCAACATGCTATAATCATAATCCCATAAAAAACTTCCTTTTTCTTATCCGGAAGCCCCACAGTCTTATGCAGCTTCAAAACATCCCTAACTGAGAACCCAAAGATAACCGGGACGTTACACCAATGACTTCCCACACTACTGCCGCCACCAAACATCCTGTCTTAATATGATCGATCATATCCAGCCCTTCTTCACACAAGGGGCATAACCTTCTACTCACACCTTGAATGTTTCTTTTGACCAACGCTTCCCAAGTTGGAACAAGAGCGCGTCCACGCTAACGAGAATAAAGTATTTACTTACTTGATTTTCACTAAAGTGACATCATTTTATGTTACTACACAGAAAGAGAGACAAATAGGAGGGACAAATATGGAAAATACTAAAAGCAAAGTGAAGGATGGGATGGGATGGGATGGGATGGGATGGGATGGGATGGGATGGAAGGTCCACATGTCAATGGTGACAAACACTACAACACTCTTCCTCACACACATTAACACACACTCCAACCAACTGCAAATCAAATCAAACCAAACAAAACAACTCTCTCTCTCTCTCACATACAAACACACACTTAAAAATAAATAAATAAATAAAAAAAAGGCTCTCTCTCTCTCTCTCTCTCGCTTTCATATGCACTGAATCAATCAATAATATCCTGACTAATCTAATATAATCTAATCTCTTCCGGTTGGCAAGTAACTAACTCTACTCTAATTAATTCTTGTTTGATTGAATTGGGCTTTTTCTTTCTAGGGTTTCTTTCTTTTGTGAGATGACCAAATTACAACGGCCACCGGAGCCGCTTGATTTCTTCATCTGGACCGTTGAGGTATTACATCTCTTGCCTCAATTCTCTTTCCATTTACAATTGGGGGTTTTCATCTTCTATTTTAGGGATACAAAGTCTTTTAATTTACACGACACAATTGCAGCACTACTGATGATATTTGTTTCTAGTTTTCTCTCAGATTTAGCTTCATTTTCATAACAAACCAACCAAATTATCTCTTAATCTTATGATTACTTGATTATCCCAATTTTAGTACATGTATCAATCACTATTCTTGTGCTTCCATTTGGACTCAATTTCTACTTTTACCCATTCGTTTGTGATCAATGCATTCTTTTCATGCGCAACATGTGTCTCGGGCGTCATCAGGATCATTTACAGTAGAAAGACAGATATTTTATCGGTTGAATCTAGAATCTTTGGCTTAGGGCTGTAAACGAACCCTTTGTTCGGTGGGAAGTCATTTATGTAAACATGAACAAAGAATTTTGTTCGGTAAGCTTAACAAACGAACACGAGCATAGGTCGCATTCATCCAATTGTGTTCGTGAACGTTCATTTATACGTCTGTTTACGTTCGCCAGGTTACGCTCATTTACTTATATATATGTTCATTTATAAAAATTTTACTTTTACTATTTTAATTAATTAATTAACTTTTTTACTATTACTATTTTGATAAGGTTATGTTTATGATTACTATGCTAAGCTTTTATTGGATATTATGTGGTGTACCTCCGGTTTTTTGGGTGATAGTGTTTGTTATTCTCAAATTAATATACTCTCGTTTATGTTCATTTGTGTCCTTTAGTGTCTGGTTACGTTCATTTGTGTTTGTTAGTGTCCATTAGTGATCGTTTGCATCCGTTCACGAATTTAATGAACGGACACGGAGAACACGAACGTACTCAATGCCTTAACGAACGAACACGGACACGAAATTTCGTTAGGTAAAGTGTTCATGAACTGTCTGTTGGTCCGATAAAAGCTTAACGAACAAACATGAACAAGGTCTCATCCAGTCCGGTTCGTTTACAGCCTACATATCTATAGATATTGTATTTTGATCGGCCCTGCTATACAAAGAAATAGGGTTGTCTGATTGAAAATGTTAAAATAATAGAGCAGAAACGAAGTAATAAACCAATAAATCATGGATGCTTGTAGCATCAGTTAGCTGCAATGAGCATACCATGATGACTTCTATAGAAGAACGAAGAGCAAATGGCACATCAGGATGTGCGTTTATGTGTGAACCATTATTTCGTTTTATTTGCAGTCTTTATGTATATGGAAGAATATTGCAGCGTGGTTTGACCATGTTTGGTCAAATATTGTTTTCCAGGATGTTGGCCTTTGGTTGGAGGAAATAAATTTGGGCGGGTATCGCCAAACCTTTAAAGAAAATGGTGTTAATGGGGAGTATCTAGAAGGTATGTCCATGTTTACAACTGAACAAATTCTTCGGTTTATTCGGCGTTGTCACATGAAGTGGGGGGATTTCATAACATTATGCAAGGAACTTAGAAGGATTAAAGGTAGTGTCTCTCAAACTCTGATGTGATTTTAATTTTTATATATTGGTAGTTAATCTTTGTCTCTTACAAACTCCTATGTTAGTGGTTATGCCATATGATTGGGCATAATGTCCATTTTTTATGGTGTTAGGACGGATATTTCTCTTATCATTTTGCTTTATTATTGTTGTTAATGGGATTTTGTCCCAACCTTTTGCCACACTGTAACATGTTTGATACCTAACACTTATGGACATTAGAAGTGTATGTTAAGTCAATGTCAAATGTCCGTTTTGCCCTTTTGATTAATAAAATAACGCCAAATCCCTTGCCTTCCCTCTGTTCCCTTCTTTTCCTAGCAAGAACGTCTACGGCTTTTGTGGATTACAAAGCATTTTTGATCTATGGAATATGGATAAGTATTCATTTGATTTACATGAGAAAGCATGATAGAATATGGTATGACAAGTGAAAAGTTCAATCATCATCTAATTTTGAAACTCAGATGACTTCTACTAAACTCTTTACGAAAACTGTATTTTCTTTATTCCTGTGTAGTAATTCTTGATTGTCTCCTAAACAGCTGTTTTTCTTACATTTGATGCTCCAACTAGTGTCCCAACACCATTAGTTAATTAGCAAGAACAAGTAGTTGAGTTGCAATAATCATGTCTCCCTACTCTTTTATCTAGTTATAAATATAGTTTTCTCATCATTTTGTGCTATTACTAGTTTACTGCTATTGTTTTCTGTACTTTATAGTTTGTTGTTTGTGATTCCCTACGCCAAACTTTGTAATATCTTGATAGTCGGGCGAGTTAGTGGGAGCAACCTCTCTATCTTCAGGGATAGATGAAATGCTTTTCCCATCTTACCCTCCCTAGATACTATTAGTAGCTTGTTATATGTGAGATTTTAATAGGTATGTTTGTTTTAAGTCTTTTTTGCTTAATATATTTGTGTTTTACAGTTGCTTGCTTGAAGGGGGAGCAAAAGGTTCGGCGGCCATGGTGGGCCCCGTCTTGCCTATCAATAGTCTTTGTAAGGGTTGCGAAGCGTAACAGGCAATCACGAGTCGTTTCCATGAAACTAGAACCTTGACCGAACATGGAAGGTGTAAGATGTATCAAACGTGTTTAAGCCCCTGTTTTTATCATATTTGATGCATCCCGTGTAATCCACCCAATGTATCCATCTGCAGAATGTTGTTTTGTTTCATTTCTCTTCTTAGAAATCAAACTAGCAAAGAGTACCTTTACGTGTTTCGAAACGGGTGTGTGAACAGTGTGATCGAGGATTCGCAAAAGCCATATTGTATGTTACGTGTCGATTTTATTTTATTTATTTGCTTTTGTGTAAAGTTTGCATAATACGAAGCTAAAGTTTGTATTGTGTATTGTGTAGATATGTTTCTTTATACCATCTTTTGATGAATAAATTAATAAATAAATAAATAAATAAATAAATAAAAGGTTTTATATTAAAAAATGTGATTTTACATTTAACCAAATAAAACAAAATAAAATAAATTGTCAATGTTATCATGCTAAACTGAGTTGTCATGACAAGTTGGCAGCACCTTGCTGACTAAGTATTTAATACTTGAACACCACGTTAAAGTCAAAATAAAAATAAAAAAGCAAAAAGTCAAAGCCCTAAAATGCTATTAAATCATAATTAATAGCATTTTGGAGTACGGAACCATTCTCGTCCTATATATACCCACCCCACGACTCCTCAAGCATTAGCCTTTGGTCTGGCATCCACAAGTAGCAGACAACGAATTCTCGCCTGAGGTAACACCACCAATCAATTTCCTTTTAATGCCTTAATAACTGTAGTAATTTGTGTAATGATAACTGTAATTCGATGCTTTCGTAACTCTAGTTTTAATATTTCTATCGGAATTTTTGCTTCAGTTCTGGTTTCTAATGCTCAATGCCGTAATAGATCGAATCGTTTTCGAATTCGATGATTTTGCTGGACATTTGTTAATTAGAGACTGAAATTGGTAGAATAATAATAATAGCATAAAAGCTAGGTTAGAACGATTATATTTTGGTTATTGTGCATTAACAGGATTTGTTTATTTCCGATTATGTGTACTGTAAATAGTTTGAGCAGCTGAAATTTATTCCTTGTCTATTAGTTCATATTATTAACCATGAGTTTGCTTTTAGCAGTATTAAAATCATATTTTTTAATGAATAGATTTATAAATCTTGAATGAACCCTAGGTGCATCGTTTGTTTCTTAGTGGATAGCTAGTATTAGCCATGTAAACGAACATGAAAAAGGGGCTTGTTCGTGTTCATTCATTTAACTTTAACCGGACACGAACACTAACATTGGCCGAACAAATTTTTTTGTTCGTGTTCGTTAATTAAGAATATGGGCGTGTTTGTGTTCATTCGTTTAAAACCTGGACGAATAGTTCACGAACGTAATTGAAGACGAACAGACATAATTGAACATAAATGAACGAACAAGACATGTGCTCATGTTCGTTCATTTAATTAAATGAAGTAAAAGTTTTGTTAATGTCCGTTCGTTCGTTTATTAAATAAGCGAAAGTTTATGAACGTTCGGTTCGTTTAGAGGCCTAGCTAGAATTATCAGCTTAACTGGTTGCAGTGATTATAGAGTAGGTGGAATCATGTAACCTTGTCTAGTTGTGTGATATGTTTGTCTAATGTATTATTTTATCTTCTTTCTGTAACCAGGCAAATCTGTTGGATAATCACCAATTTACTGAAGAAATCCATAGGATGCACGTAAGAAGTCCTGATCCAGCAGAGCACGACAGAGAGCCATTCGTTGAGGTTGACCCGTCAGGAAGATTTGGTAGGTACAGCGACCTGTTGGGTGCTGGTGCGGTTAAGAAGGTCTACAGGGGTTTTGACCAAGCCGAAGGCAGAGACGTGGCTTGGAACCAAGTCAAACTAAGGAATTTCAGTGGTGATCCGTCCGTGCTAAAGAGGTTATTCTCAGAAGTGAAACTTCTAAAAACCTTAAAGAACGAAAACCTCATAGTTCTTTATGGTTTCTGGAGGGACACCGAACACAATACCTTGAACTTCATAACCGAAGCATGTGCATCAGGAAATTTGAGGGATTACAGGAAGAAACATAAGCGCGTGTCAACCAAAGCCTTAAAGAAGTGGTCGAAACAAATCCTTAAAGGCTTGGAGTATTTACACACGCACGAGCCATGTGTCATTCATAGAGATCTCAATTGTAGCAACATCTTCATAAATGGCAATATTGGAAAGGTAAATCATTTGATACTTATCGTTTTGTTTTATCTAACAGGTTGGTACTAATGTCCAATGTACATGTGACAGGTGAAGATTGGTGACTTGGGTTTAGCAGCAGTGGTAGGAAAGAGCCACGTGGCTCATTCATTGTTGGGAACACCAGAATACATGGCACCAGAGCTGTACGAGGAGGATTACAACGAGTTGGTTGATATATACTCGTTTGGAATGTGTTTGCTAGAAATGACTACAATGGAGATACCATACACTGAATGTGACTGTGTTGCTCAAATATATAAGAAGGTTACAAGTGGCGTGATGCCTCTAGCTTTAAATAAAGTAGCAGAGCCCGAGTTAAAAGCGTTTATTGAACGATGTATCGGTCAGAAACGAGCAAGGCCTTCTGCTTCTGATCTTCTCAAGGATCCGTTTCTTTTGGAGGTTGATGATGACGAAACTGTGTGATGCTAGTAGCTAGCAGATGAAGAGGTCCCATATGGAGGTCTCTTTTTTATTATAACATTTTCTTTATCCTTTGCGTATATAATTGTTTTTTCGTTCGTTGACTTGGATAGATCAAACGATTAGTGGTTTTTAGTGTTTTATTGAACGGTGAAGGTTTACTCGGGTATTGTTTTGTTGACATTGAAGCAATGAATTGTAAGGCAGGCTATGAAATGGCTTTTGGTTTTTAGGGTGAGTTGTTGATACTTGGAGTCTTGGATGATGGATCTCATCAAAACATTAACATAGTCCAACAAAGCATTTTCTCTTTTTAGGCCCAAGTTATTATTGGTCTAGATATAATTATATTATATAGTTATTATATAAAATATATACATATCAAAGAGCTTATAGAGGTATCAAACTAGCAAAGTGTGTAAGTAAAGGTTAGTGGTTGAGGGCTCTAATTCTTTGGCGGACGTTAATGTAGATTTAAGAGCGAATTTAAATGGTAATCGTTCTAGGAAAAAAAAATCTAAAATATATACGGAAGAGTTTATTGTTTAATTAAGATCTATTGCAATATCATTTTCTCTCCACTCTTTTAACTCTTATTTTGTCACTAGATAGTGATGGATCCAGGACTTTTTGTCAGTGGAACAAAGAACGAATTACTTAAAACGTGCCAAACATTTGAATTGTATTAAACCACAATAAAAAATAAAAGAAAAAAAAATCTAAGGGTTAATAATTTCTTGATAAATAAAATAACAACAATCTAAGCGTTAGCAATTTCTAGATAAATATTGGAAACACTTTCACATGAGCTTGTGGGTTGACTATGGATGTATCATTAAACCATTAATATGAATCATATTCTATGAACAACCTAACGCCCAACAGAATTGGTACCAATTAATTAAAAACGTTTAGTTTCGATAATAAAGAAAACATGAATTGAATATTGTCAAAATCCCATACCCAAACAGAAAGCATGAATCAAAATTAGTTACCCATTCACGATGGTAATAAAAAGCCTTGCTTCTAATGCCTTTTGAATTGAGACCGAAAGAAAAGATTGAATAGTTTGGGTGCCAATCAACATAGTCGTAACTCTTGTCATTGCAATTGTGACTTTTGTAGTCGTAGCACGGCCGTTGTGTCGCTTGCCATTGCATATCTTTCATATCTATGGACCTTTTCCAAATTCCCATAGTTGAGTTTTCTCAAAGTTATTGTAGGGTCTTAATTTTTCAAATTGTTCACTCCTTTTAGGTCAATGTCTTCATTGTTCTCACACTAGGACTGTATGAATGTTTGATCCTTTCGCTGTAATTGTGTTAGAGTACTAGACATGACATTGTATTTATATTTTTTTTCAAAAGTAAAAGATGTTTTGATTAATAAATAGTTGGTAATCTATACTATTAAATAAATAAAAGTTTGCTTTTGCCACGTGTCCTGTATCTAGCCTATCCTCGCTCTCTAATTCCCGCCTCCCAAAATTCTCCTTTCACAGCGCCGGTTCGGATCCCTTATCCAAACAATTAGATTCATCAATGTTTGCAAAACCCTAAATCAATTGTGCCTCTTTCCTAATGTTTCAGATCTGTCAAACCTCATTCCTAAACTCTAAAATCACGGGCGACCAAGTTTTTCAGTTTCATCTCCGTCTCCGTCGAAGTACATGCTCCTCGCCATCGGTGACTATTCAATCGAAATCTTTTATTTCAGACGGTATGTTGCTAATCAGAGTCTTCGATTAATTCTGAATTGTATAATTTAATTCATTGTATAAACTCTTAAAACGATTGTGTAACAATCATTATTGGTTTAGCCAATTTTGATTACTGTATGTTCACAATATGTATTTTTCAATATATAATAGTACTTGAATTATAACAATCAATTTTTTTGTTATTTACCTCTATGTTCTAAGGTTGTTTACATATGTGTTTTCAATTTTTGTTAGTTTGTTATTAATTTTGGATATTTTGCTTAGTGATTTTGTGTTTTGAAGTTGTTCGATGGAGATTGAATTGATGTTTGGTGTTATGTGTAGTTAAGTAAATTCAATCAGTCTTTATACTCATCAGATTTATTGGTAATATTCTTTTAAATACCTTCCTGAAAATTATGTTTTGAGTGTTTCTTTTTTGGTTTATTGCTTGGCTTGTGATGTTAAGGACGAAATTAGAGAAAGGGTAGTGATCTGGCATTGTATTTGGAACATATTCTCAAATTGTAAAATTATTGATCATTTAAAAAAATTATGCAATATAAGTATCTGTTTACTACTCTTGCTAATTTGTAAATCTCAGTTCTACATTGAGGTACTTAATTACTAAGCACGGACTTACGATTATGCGGTGACATCGGGATGGTGTTTTGGATCACGTTTGACCTTTTTTCTACCATTATAACTAAAAATCATTTGATTCGTTGTATTTCTGAATTAGTTAATTTAATCTATTGTATAAACCTTAAAGGACTGTGTAATGATCATTATTGGTTTAGCTGTGTATACAAATATGTATTTTTTTATATAGAATAGTGCTTGAATCATAACAGTCAAGTTTTTTGTTATTTTTCTCATCTCTATGCTCTTGATTGATTATTTTTATTTGTTGAAAATGATTATTGCAGGTCAACTTGATGAAACAATTGGTATCCTCAAAAGTCAAATTGTTCAGGTAAATTATTAAATTCATTAGTAATCGTACATGCTTTAGTGATTTTTGTTTCTAAACATCATTGTACTGGTTTAATTTGAAGTGATGTTTTATATACTTTTGTTTCTTGAAGTTAAATATTGATGCTCAACTTGATGACGCAATTGCTAATCTAAACAATTGATATTCTGAAGCTTACAGGAAATTATCAAATTCATTAGTTATTGTGTTCAACTTCTAGATTGACTGTTATTGTAAAATTACATATATTGTTATTAAAGTATAATTAGGATTCAGAAAACATACCATATATCATAATGTCAAACTGCAACCCATTTCAACATACTGTTTAACCAAAACATCACTCCCAAGTTTCATTACTAATAATAATTAGTTTTTTAATATCGATGTTACATCCGGATTCTGGAATTATGACTATGAGATGTGTGTGATAACTCATGATTGGAGAATAAATTAGTTGGAAATTTGGGTTGTGGAACCCTAAGTGTATGTTTTACGGCGTTTGATTGTGATTTGAGTGAAATCAGTTCAAAATTTTAAATTAATAAGCCATAGTTATAATTTTAAACTTGAATATCTTGGTTTATATACCCTGAAGAGATGTAGATTCTGGAAGATTATTAATTTTAAATTTGAATATTATTTGTATTATGATAAACCATGAATCTGTTCGTGCCCATGCCTCTGATTGATTTTCTTACATGATCAATAAATTGCTTAAATTTGAGTAATATTTTCTGTGGTTTCATAATATTGTTCAGTTTTTATCAATCTGAACGTAAAACAGATTGTAATTTCCCTAATTTCTTAGATGAAATTAACAAATATTTGTAATGCGTTTTATTGATTCGCCATGATAGCTTCTTGATTCTTCTTTACAAAAGGAGTTCGGAAATAATGAGAAACAAACTGGCCTATTTATATCTTTGTGATTCAATATGTGGTGTTGGTTTTAATGAGTAGATGAAAAATTATATGCAGGTGTTAGTCCCTTATCCACTTCCAATTGATGAATATGAAGATGTTATTGCAACACCTAAATTATTCGTGGATAATGGAGACTAGATTCAAGTAATCTATTTCAATCAACTTTCTTGCTTTTTTAAATTTGATTATTATTTTCTTAATCTTTTTGATATACATGTTATTTATTTAAATTTCTCTTATATTATAATCAATGTTTTTATTTAAATTGCCATCCCTTAATGTTGAACTGAATACCATATTCGAAAGGTATTGTAAGACATGAAATACTATGTTTAGATATTTATTTATTTTGAGTGGTAATCTGTTACTGGGTAGCCTATATGCTCATACGGAAAAAACATTTAATTTCAATACTCTATGATTTTTATTTTCTTTTTGTGTGTTGGAACTTCTAGGTTAATTGTAACTTTTTTTTATAATTGGTTTCAAATAATCCAAACTATGTTCGATTGGCAAAGATATGTCTCAGCTATTGAAATGACAAAAAATAATCCTAACTACGCATGTGGGTGCAAGGTTAACGAAAATTTAACAAGCCGTTCGTTTTTAGTGATGTGGCCCCTGATGTGTCTTTTAACCAACTGACGGGAACAATGAGTTGTCATTAATTACAAATCATAGTAGTAGTAGTAATAAGAAGAATAACCGGTAATATTTGAAGCCAATTCACCTTTTTTTATTAATTAAATGTTTACATAAATCAATGCAAATTTTAATTAATCGGTAATATTTTATGTGGTATTAGTTTAGTTATGCTAAATTTTAATTTAATTTTAGTTACATAAATAATAATATTTTATTTGAAACGAGAGAGAAGTGGTGAATTAATGATCATTTTCTTCGTATTGTGAAAGTGAGTGGAGTGGAGTGGAGTGGATATAATGATGAAATGACTTTTTGAAATGGGAAGCAAGGATGCATCCATACCATATAGTCTAATAAGCAAAATTATTTATCATGGCTTTTTGTTATTGATATTTTGGACATATGAAATTAAATTTGTTAAACCCGTGTTGTATACGGGTACTTAACCTAGTAATAATAATAAATAATATCTTATAGAAGGTTTTCATTACTCTATAGCTAACTATCACATACATTCAATGGATTGACCTTGTTATGTAAACCTATTACAATATTTTTCAATTTTGATGTGATTTGTAATGAGTCTTGATGAGCTCTTAGTTGAAATGGTATATCAAACTCATTACTTTTATGCTCATATTTGCATATATCATTCCTTCATTACTATGATAAGTGTAACCGCACAAGTAACCAATTACGTGCACTGTATGAGCTAAATACCTTTCCAATTTTTTTTTTTAAATACTAAGTTAAATATACAATTTTTAGACTAAATACAACTCACAGCCCAATGATAAACACATACATTTGGCCTACCTTGACTTACAATGGGATCATTGGCACCTGATCATACCCGTTCATTAAGGTTGCCACTATAGATACATCGCATACATGTTATTCAAACACCACTCACGTGCCACGCACGTCGTGTGACCTGTTCAACCTATATGATGTAATTGATTAACGAATTAATGATTGATGTGACCACCGACAAAGTCAAATGGTCCCTGTGACCAATTTTTGCTCTATCATACGACCCGTATGATATACCAGACCCAGATGTAGTTGATTTGATATCATATAACTCATATGTCATTATATAGCATGTATAATATGAGACGTTAATAAACGTGTACACTATTAGAGCTAGTTTTCTTATAGGACCCTTCATCAATCATGAAAGAGCCACAACGTCGCAAGCATCGCTTCATGAGTCATGACTATAGTGTGTTTAAATTTTCAATGTTCACTCCTCTTATGACTCATGGAGCGATGTTTGACTCAGGAGTGTTGATAATGGGTTCGATGGCTTGATAATGTGTTAACCTATCTCAGTAGCTGTTTGACTTTTCAATGTTGATGTATATTATATTGAGTTTTGGTGAACTCTTAATTAAAATGGTATATCAAACCCATTGCAGTTGTGCTCATATTTACGTGTACGATTCACTATTGTTATGAGTTTTGCATATGCATATCATCCCTTCATTACGATGATATATCTAACATATTACAATAATATGTTTAACTCATTATGATGTGTCACATATATTATTGAAAAACGCACAAGCAAGCAATTCCATACGTAAAAAAAAATAACAAGTTACCTACTTATATCATCTAAGCACATATCGAATAAAAAATAATAATATGTTAGTATACAAATTACAAAAGTATACAACAGGCGAGTCGTTAATGACAAATCCTATGCATTTGGCGTGCCATGACTTATACGATCCCACAAAAAGTGGTCACAACTGTTCATTAAGGTTGTCGTTATGGAAATACCGTCAACACACTATACACATCACTCATGTATCATACTGGTCGTATGATGATATTTACTAACAAAAATATGATCTATGTGACCAGTGATAAAGTCATATGACCCATATGACCATTTTTGTTTTACCATAAGATACATTGACACACATGATATAACAATCTCTAACATATATATACCAAATCATACAACCCGTAAAACTTTATACGATCCGTATGTTATGACAAACACTCTACGAACACGATTAGGATCCTTGATCAATCACGAAAGAACCACAACGTCGCAAACATGACTTCATGAGTCATGACCATACATATACATAAACATGCTAATGCCAAACATTTTGCCAATAACTATATAAGATTGCATCCATTTATCACATCATTCTCTCTCTCTCTCTCTCTCACACACACAATCGTATATATTCATCCATCCATCATTCCAATTGATTATAAAAATTCAATCTTTTTCGACACCCCTCTTTACATTTACATTCACATTCACATTCACATCAAGATATTATTATTGTTCCCAAATCCTAATCAAAATCCAAATTGAAATCTGAACACAATTCAATTCAATTCAATTCGATTGAAAGGGGGCTATTTCGAGGAGGATGAGATGAACATGCCCTCAGTTCTTATTGCATCTCCTCCTCTCAGATCTTAAATCTTTCTCTCAAGATTCACAATTAGGGTATATTATTCATTCAACTCTTTAATTCATCTGGGTATTCACAATTTCATAAAAAGCTTGTGTCTTTATTCAATTCAAGATCCCAAGTCATCATCATCGTGGGATCCGATGCTTTCTTGTTTGAATCTGATATTATTATTTTTTTTAATTTGATCTGCATTTTCAAGCTATGAACTTGATGGGTTTTGTTAATTGTGGGTGTTTAGATATTATGTGATCTTGCAAATTGGGAAAAATTTAGGTTTTTGATTAATGGGAATCTGGTGTGCAGAAAATGCAATCGGATCTTGGAAAGCTATTCGTTGGTGGGATTGCGTGGGACACGAATGAAGAACGCTTGCAAGAATATTTCAGCACTTTTGGTGAGGTTTTGGAAGCTGTGATCATGAAGGATCACACCACGGGCCGGGCCCGTGGGTTCGGGTTCGTGGTGTTTGCAGATCCTGCTGTAGCTGAGAGGGTCATCAAGGAGAAGCATCATATCGATGGCAGGATGGTAAGTTTGTTGATTACAAGTCTTTGAATTGAGTTCTTGAAATAATTGAATTAAAGATTGAATTTTTGATTATTAAAATGTTAGGTTGAGGCGAAGAAAGCGGTTCCTAGAGAAGACCAGAGTACAATTAGTAGAAACAGTGGTAGCATTCAAAGTTCACCCGGTCCAAACCGAACAAGAAAGATATTTGTAGGCGGTTTAGCATCAACGGTTACTGAAACTGATTTCAAAAGGTACTTTGAACAATTTGGGACAGTTACAGATGCTGTGGTTATGTATGATCATAACACACAAAGACCAAGAGGATTTGGATTTATTACTTTTGATTCGGAAGATGCGGTAGACAATGTACTTTTGAAAACTTTTCATGAACTGAACGGGAAAATGGTTGAGGTGAAACGTGCGGTCCCAAAAGAGCAATCACCGAGTCCTAGCCGAACCATGGTTGGTGCTTATCCTTATGGTTTGGGTCGAGCCAGTGGCTTTCTTAATGGCTACACTCAAGGCCCGTATTCTCCTGGCCCGGTTGGCGGTTATGATGTTAGGATGGCTGGTAGAGGTGGGTTTGGCCCGTTTGGGATGGGTTTAAACTTTGACCCGGGAATGACAAGCCCAAACTTTAATAGGAATTTGAGCTATGGACGTGGAATGAGCCCGAGTCCCGGCCCGGGCCCAAATCCTTATTTTGTCGGGAATTCAAATCGGTTTCCGGGTCCTATTGGTTTTGATGGTGTGATTGGTGGTGGGAATGGAGGGAGTGCTTCTTTTTTTAGTTCAAATCCTCGGAACTTGTGGGGTAATGGCGGGTTTAACTATGGGTCGAATTCAACCGGGTCGAGTGCTATCGGTGGGAGTATTTTTGGAAATACAGATCTCGGTTGGGGTTCTAATCCGATTACAAATCAAGGTGGCGCAAATGCTTCTTCTCAAAGTGGGAATCTTGTTTATGGAGGTGATAACGGTTATGGGTTTGGTAGAAATGTTGCTGCTAGTGAGGTCCAGACATCATCTTATGCCGCTGCTAATGGTGGCTTTGACGGGCCTTTTTCAGACTTTTATGGTGGTGGAAGTGGTGGCGGTGGCAGTGGTGGCTCTTTATATGGTGGAGACTCGACTTGGCGGTCAGGAAATAGTGAGCAAGAAGGGCCTGGCTCGTTTGGCGGATATGGGATAGGTGGTGGCGGTGATGGTAGCCATAGTAAAAGTCCTCCTGGTTATGCTGATGGTTATAATGTAGCCAAACGACAAACAAGCAGAGGTATGATTACTCATTAAACGCGTTATAAATGAACTTGAAACCTTTGCAGACGACTTTAAGTATGTGGCAGTAAGTGGCAGAGTGGCCTTGTGCCACGACCCACTGAGAATCAGCTATGCGTTGCTCAGATTCGTAAAAAAGAACAATCCCAATTTCTAATTTGTGCATTTTATTTGTTGCAGGAGTTCTTGAATAGTTTGGAGTTCAAATTGCTATAATAGATGAGTCTTGGTGTATCAGGCGAAGAAACATAAAGTAAGGTGCTTTCCTATAGATGATTAGGATTTAAGTGAGTTATATTTGTGTCTTTTAAGGATTGACAGTTTGATTTTGACTTAGAGTTTTGGTGTTTTTGAGTGAGATGTAACATCAGTCTGCGGCATATAGTGAAAATATGTGTCATCGTGCATCTCTGGTGAATTGGTGATGCATACAAAATGATAGATGATGGTTTTCTTTATCTGTTACCTTTTAGATGGCAAAAACATGTAGTTCGTTGTCTCTTGTTTTTATATTTTAGATTCTGTTTTCATCCTGTTATTGGGCATTGTTTTTAGAATTGCATTGACGTTTTTGTTGGTTTTGTGCAACATTCTTAAGGGTATTGATTTAGGGCTCCCGGTTAGTAAGCTTACTTGAACTGAACTATAAAGTTGGTTACTTGAGTGGTGTCTGGTCATGTTTGGGTCTAGGGGGGTCAGAATTTGATTCGCATTTGAAACATTCGAAATTCGATTCGATTATTAAGATTCGAATTCAGTTTCAAAAAATTCGAATTCTATTCGTATTCGAGTATATTAATCGAATACGAATTTATGATTTATTATTCGATTCGATTTGAAATTCGAATTCAAATTATATATACATATATTACATATAATTATTTATTTTTATTTGTGTCAAATGCATAAATAATAAATATCCATTAAAAATTAATTAAACTTAGTAGGCAACATTATTGTATTTTAGCCCATACTAATATGGGTGTTATTTACTTCTAGTTTTGAATATTATGAATTTTAGACTTTTGTACTCTAGTTTTGAATTTATTATCATGTAGTATAGTAACTACTTTAAATTTATATATTTGTTTTGCAATTATGATTATGGTTTTCAAATTTTTGGCATAGGTTAACTTGAATTAGGTCGTATTTCTTCGAATTAAAATCGAACTTATTTGAATTCGATTCGAATTCGAGTTTCAAATACGGATTCGAATCGAATTTCGAATTGGACATATAATACGAATACGAATACGAATACGAATCGAATAGTTCAACTCTTAATCGAATACGAATACTGGCGAAAAAAACAGTTATTCGGATTATTCGATTCGATTTTACTTGAAAATTCGTTATTCGATTCGATGAACACCCCTATTTGGGTCTGATTTGAACTATGAATAATTTGACCATTTTAAGTCAAGACAGTATCCTTTATGGACAAACAAACCTTCAAACTGACCCAAACATCCCATTATTAATGTTTTGAAGCAATCAAAAAAGTTTTTTGAGAGATCATGTAATAGTTAGAAGAACAAGTGTGGGATAAAGGTTGTTCTTCCCATATTAGAATGATATTAGTAGATGATTAAAGTAGAAATAAGTTGAATACTATAGATTAATTGATTACGGGATGTGTGTGTGTATATATATATATAACCTTTTGAAAACCTGTGAGTATTCTATCCTAGATATATTCGTTCAAATGCGATCAAACATTGTTTTGCGCTAACCTTGTTTTTCGCTGACGAAGATGATTTGGTTTTATATGTTTTTATAAAATACTACATATGCTAGACGATAATGTGAATTTGTACATGTTCTTCCCCGAATCCACCCCATAATCCTAACATCTAACATGTTTTCTTGTTTCATTTAGCAATTAAAGATGGTTAGCAACATTTATACATCATAACATCATTGCAAGCTAATCATTAAAAAATGGATCAAATACCACTTCTAAGCAAAAATCCTGGAAGATTGAGATTGAGGTTTACCAAAGTTCTAGAGTTCATGCACTTCTTGACCAATTCTATAATCAAAAGAACTTCTTGAGTGATTTTCTTGAAATAATTTCTCTACTCATTGTGTTTCTTTGTGCCTCCATGGATTTCTCCACATCTCAAGTCCTCCTATTTATACCTTGTCTAGTATTGCACTTATCTATTTGTTATTCTACATATTTAATACCTCCAACTTAAAACAGTTTTTCATTATTGAACGGCCATTTGGAACATTTACGGGTCACCAACCCATCAATCATCTCTATTCCATCCTCATGAGGAAATCCATTATATGTGAGAAAATCCACTGTCCAACCTGAAACCCCATATTCTTTTTTGTCACATGTGGGATTTGAATCTAAGACCTCCCCTTTTTAAAATGAAGTTTTTGGATGCGTCTAACTTATAAAGTTAAATGGTTAATTGTTACAATCACAAATAATAATATAAGATAAATTTTATAATTAAGAATGGTAAACACCAACTTCAAAAAACACCTAGGATATGTATTTAGCTGAAGATGTGATATATTTGTGTATATCACCATGATTCAACTTAAGATACCAAGTGCAGCTATGCTAGCCTGTTAGGTGGAGTAAGATATCCACAGAGGCCGCGGTTGACAGTGGTGGTTGGCAACATTGAGGAGGGATGGAGTTGGTTGGTGACTGCCAACTTGATCAGATAAACATGTTACAGCAAACTTGTGCACAACATACTTGGTGTATTTTTGGCCTTTTGGCCACACTATAAATCATGTCATTTTGTTACAACTAACTTTAGGTACCCTGCTATGTGGCTGATATCATGACATACAGACATTGTCTATACCAATTTCCTAACATGTTAATCAAGACTATTTTTCAAAAAGGGACGGAACCAGAACTTTTTGGTGGATATCATATTATGTATATTCTTTAAAAACGTAAATTTTATATAAAAAATTTATATGACGATTGGAGGGTTTCCAAACCTTGACGTTACGTTAAAAACCTCTCCATGTCAATTTGATAACTTAGCACAATAGCATGACAATACAAATCAAAACAAAACAAAACCACACCAAAATTATCGAAGCTTTGTGCATAGAAACATGCAAAGACTGCCTAACAAGTTAGGACTTCACAAAGCTTTATTCTTGAGCCCCACGTTACCCCCCATAGACTTTGATTCCAACACATATCTATTTAAAACTATTCTAACAAACAAATATCCTAAACAAATAACTTAACTAAAAATAAATAAATTACATTTTTTGTATCGACAATTTCTACAAGTCACAATAATTACCAACTTTAATCTATCTTATAAATTAAAAATAAAAAAATAAAAATTGTTGACCCAACACAAGTGGTAATAAAGCCTACACATCCGGTGTGATGCAAGAACATATGAATATGTGATAAATCAATAAATGATTAAAATCCAATAAAACAACTAATCTCAACCGTTGATCCATCATCTACCAGCTGTAATCCTAATACCTCATACATGGTTCCATGTACATAGATACATACATACACAGGACTCATGGTACAACAACCTAAGATTTTCCCAATAACTATATAAGGATCTTGTTGGACTACAAACATTGCTTCCATTAATCAGTTCAAACACCCAAAATTATTTCTCTTTCTCTCTCTCTCTCTCTCACACACTAACACATACATTCACATTCATCTTACCAATTCCAATTAATTAATTATATAAAAAAATTCAATCTTTTTCCAAATTGAAATTGAAATCAAACTGGGTTTTTCAAGATTCATAAATTGGGTATTGATAATTTATAAATTATTAAACTTTTTCTATTTATATGATTTGGGTATTTCTTTAATTGATTGATTTCCTTAATTCTTGCGAACCCTTTTCAGGAAAACCTCAATTGTCGTTAAATTGGTCGTCTTTGAAGGATCCGATGTTTTCTTGAGTCAATCCAATAATACCCATTTAATAATATTAATAATTATTCATTAATAAAACTTAGGTACAATAATAATAATTTGATCTGCATTTTCTTTCATGTGAGTTTCTTTCAAATTAGGGTTTGCTAATGGGTTAATTTTGGTTTACAGAATATGCAATCGGATCTTGGCAAGTTATTTATTGGTGGGATATCATGGGACACAAATGAAGAAAGGTTACAAGAATATTTTAGCAGTTTTGGAGAGGTTTTGGAGGCTGTGATCATGAAGGATCACACCACGGGCCGGGCCCGCGGGTTCGGGTTTGTGGTGTTTGCAGATCCTGCTGTAGCTGAAAGAGTTATCAAGGAGAAGCATCATATTGATGGCAGAATGGTACTTTTGTTGATTATAGGTTATTGAGTTGAGTTTTTTAAATTATTGGATTAAAGATTGATTTTCGGATTATTAATATGTAAGGTTGAGGCAAAGAAGGCTGTTCCTAGAGAAGAGCAGAGTACAGTTAGTAGAAACAGTGGTAGTGTTCAGAGTTCTCCGGGTCTGAACCGGACTAGGAAGATATTTGTAGGCGGTTTAGCGTCAACGGTTACTGAGAACGATTTTAAAAGGTATTTTGAACAGTTTGGTACAGTTACAGATGCTGTGGTTATGTATGATCACAACACGCAAAGACCGAGAGGGTTTGGGTTCATAACTTATGATTCGGAGGATGCGGTGGATAAAGTATTGTTAAAGACTTTTCATGAATTAAATGGTAAAATGGTTGAGGTGAAACGCGCGGTCCCAAAGGAGCTTTCACCGAGTCCTAGCAGAACAATGGTTGGTGGTTATCCTTATGGGTTGGGTCGAACCGGTGGCTTTCTTAATGGATATACTCAAGGACCGTACTCTCCTGGCCCGGTTGGTGGTTATGGTGTTAGGATGGCTGGTAGAGGTGGGTTCGGCCCGTTTGGGATGGGTTTAAACTTTGAGCCGGGAATGACAAGTTCAAACTATAATAGGAGTTTGAGCTATGGACGGGGAATGAGCCCGAGCCCAGGCCCGAGTCCTTATTTTGTCGGGAATACGAATCGGTTTGCGGGTCCTGTTGGGTTTGATGGTGGGAGTGGTGGTGGTAATGGAGGGAATGCTTCGTTTTTCAGTTCGAATCCTCGGAATTTATGGGGTACGGGCGGGTTTAACTACGGGTCGAATTCAACCGGGTCGACTGCTATCGGTGGGGGTATATTCGGGAATTCAGGCCTCGGTTGGGGTTCTAATCCGATTACAAATCAAGGCGGGAATGGTTCTTCTCAAAGTGGGAATCTTGGTTATGGAGGTGATAACGGGTACGGGCTTGGTAGAAATGCTGCTACTAATGAGGTCCGGGCCTCACCGTATGCTGCTGCTAATGGTGGCTATGAAGAACCTTTTTCAGACTTTTATGTTGGTGGAAGTGGCGGTGGTGGTGGCAGCTTGGTGTATGGTGGAGACCTGACTTGGCGGTCAAGAAATAACGAGCAAGATAGGTCGGGTTCGTTTAGCGAGTATGGGATAGGTGGCGGCAGTGATGGTGGACATTCTAAAAGTCCTCCTGGTTATGTTGACGGTTATAGTGTAGCCAAACGACAAACAAACAGAGGTATGATCGTTTCTTAAACGCGTGTTAACGTGTCTTGTAATGTTTACTGATTTGTGCATTTGTTTTTTTACAGGAGTTCTTGAATAGTTTGGAGTTGAAAGTTGAATACAATTGGTTAATTCCTCAGAGAGAGAGAGAGAATAGGATTATAAGTGAGTTATATTTGTGTTTTTTAAGGACTGATTTTGATTTACATTTTTGGGTTTTTGAGTGAGATGTAATATGAGTTTTGAGGCTTGTAGTCAAGATATGTGTATCTCTGCTGATGATGCATAGAACAGGATAGATGATCAATTGATGATGATTTGTTTCTTTTTAGATTAAAAAAAAAAAAAAAACACCTGCAAAAACTTGTAGTTCATCTGTCTCATGTATTCATTTTTAGATTTAAGTTGTCAGAATTGAATCAAGATTATTGTTATGTTTACACATTTGGAGGATGCCCTGAACTATTTTGTCTCTTTGTTGAGTCGTCATGTTGGATCAGATTTGGCTTAATTTGAAATTAGTTATGGTAATTTCTTTTCATTGATGACACAAGGTGTTGGCTATAATTATCAATTTAACAAATTAACAAAGGGTGTTAGTAAATATAAAAAGGTGGGTCAAATTACATAAATATAATAATGTGGGCCAAATTATATAAACATAAAATAAAACTTAATATCAATCTAAAGTTATATAAATATAAAAAAGGGGGGCAAATTTATGCAGTATTATTAGGTGGGTCAAATTTCCCTTTGCTAATGTATTATTTAGAAATATTAAGCTTTGTCAACCAAATAGTCAACATTATGCCTAAATGGCTAAATCCTAATGTTCCTAACGTGATGAACCAGTAACTAGAATCTTGTTAGGGTTACCCTCATGATCAAGGGATTAGAATTCGGGACCATGTCTGATTCAACCATTTTCGGGTCCTTTTCGTGTATATATATATATATATATATATTTTTTTTTTCCCCTTAAGATCCTAACAAGTAAGAATATAATAACACACATTTGTTGTATACGATTTCCAAATGGCACACAATTTTAACAAAAGAATTGAGATATTGAGAGTTAGTCGTTGTGATAAGAGAACAAGAATTGAATGTTAATCAAACGTAGTCAAACCTTAAAAAACGGGCCCTCCTTAAATATGGGGACCTCAAGCTTCAACTTATACATTTGTAGAGTCTAGCCACATCAATATGGGATACCCTCAAAGATTAAAGACTATGAAGTCTTAAGTTGCTGACTATAAAAAACTAGCCGGTTGATATTTTTTAAAACTGTAGCTATCAGTTCAACCCGAATTAAACCAACTCATATACACCATATCTAGCTCAAACCAATCTTGCTTATATTTAAGTATTACCCATCAACCAATTCAAACAAAAACTTGATTAAATTATGAAACAAAACTTGAGTTAGTTCTTAAATAAGACTGATTTTGTAAGACAATAAAAACAAAGCAGGGCCTTTTGTGCATTTATAACTTTTACTTTCTAAGAAACACATGCCATTAAAAAACTCGCAAAAGGAGTAAAAGTGAAAATCCTTGTCCATAAAACCATTCTATCTTACTATTTCAGTTGCATTGGAACATGCATGATTCAGTTTTGGATACCTAAATGAGGGACCAAACCTCCTAACATGCTCACTTTGCCTTCAAACATTCTCAATATATGTTATTTAGCATTTAAAAGGAAACAAAAAATGGCTTAACAACAACATTCCCATCATCACCTTTATGAAAAAAGCTGCTTTCTTGACCACAATCAATCTTTTGACAGGATGTAAAGGATTTGATTTTCAAGATTTTGCTTTTTTTGACCAAAAAAAGATAGCAAAAATGGTGGGAGGTCAGAGACAAGAAAGCACATGAAAGTGGACTTGCATCTTTGACATCATGACTGCCCATCAAAAGGGTGTTCTTGAATCTTGTTTGCAAGTTTATGTCCAGACATTGATATTTTTGGTAACAGAAAAACATCCATCATTTCGATCGGTGTTTGGAAGTGAATCATGAGTTTTGATCATGTATGTCGCGTTGTAATGCCTTATCCTAAACATATCTTCATGTTTGTCACCCTACTTTCTAAACCTTGTTACCATTCATCATATAATCCCTGCATATGACCTCTAATCAAACATTCGCCAAGAAGCTGTTTTGGGTAAGTAGTTGGTCCTTTGCTTAAACAAGGAGTGACCACAAACATGATCGGTTGGCACACACACACACACACTCATTCGGTATAGAATGTGTCTGTTATCAGGTACCGTGTTTTTTTCTATGTATGCTAACTGAGTCATGCTTGCAGGTTGCTTGTTTTCCTAGGTGTGTTAAATGGGCCTTGTTACGGGTTGGCAGGTCGAACTCAAAGGTTGTATACATAAATTATTGTGATTTCAAAATAATAATAATAATAATAATAATAATAATAATAATAATAATAATAATAAAAACCCATTTAACCCAATATAAATATTTTATTTTATTATTTGACATACTTACACTAAATTATATATGAAATAGTTAAATGTAAGCTATAAAACCTCTTCTAATTTCTCTTTTATCTTTTGAATTTTGGCATTCTAACACAATCCATTTAGCAAAACTTGTTCGCTGGTTTGACCCGAAAAACTGACCCAAATCAATTTAAACTAAACCAGTTCCGATTAACTTTGATTAAAGTTCTTGAAAGTTTAAATATAATACAAAATATTGTTGAAAAGAAACCAACTCTATTTAACCGTATTAGCATACATATATAATGAAAATTCTGAAACAAACAGAGGAAATAAGTTTCAAGCATCTAACTTTTCTCATCAAATGCACCAGAAAACTTAAAAATACCTCATAATTGTCTACCAAACCAACCAAATAACACGGTTCAGAAAAACGCTCGGCTCCCATAGAACACTTTTGGGCTTGGACCTTCCTCCCCCTTTGACCTGTTTGACCTTTTACCGTTTGGCTCGGTACTATCTTGACCCCCTGAATCAGGTGTTCCACTTTCCTTCTCAATTGGAAGCTTCATCATTGCCAAAGCCTCAGTAAACTGCTTCATGCTTTTCAAATACATCTCTACAATATCTTGCTGCAGCACTTTCTGCTCAGATTCAACTTTAATCAAGTCAACAAAACTTTGACTTTTTTTATCCTTCTTTTCCATTGATTCTGCATTGATGCTTGGAGAGAGTTTACTTTCAATGCTTGTTAGAGAACTATTTTCAAGATTTTCTTGTGGAAATCTTGAATCAAGTAAATCCTCGGTTTCGGTTGACCGACCGTTGACCACACCCTGCGCAGCATAATACTCAGAAACCATGACCTCGTTTTCGCACATTGCTTTCGGATCTGGAAACTCAATCTTTTCAAGTTCACAAGGAACTTGATTCGATTCAACCAAACACGCTTTCGGGATTTCAACCACATCGGGTGGCGATCCGGTGTAAATAATACTTAATTTAACAAAACCGGAAGGTGTATGCAAAAGTTCACTACCTGAAAGCTCAAATTCCTTTTCTAATTTTCCATCTTCAACAAATATTTCACATAGTGGCACTAATGCAAACCCTAAAAGCTGATCTTCAAGATAATTCCTAATCCTACTCAGCATCCAAATCTCACATCTTAACGAACAATCACCGGTTCGGACATTAACCTTAAGTTTTTCATTAAAAACAGGATTCTGACCGCCCCCGTTAATCGTCTGAGTCGACTCAGTTGACTCAGGATCACTAGTCAAGAAAATCTTGGCATACACATCTTGTTTATGGTAAATACATATATTATGTAAATCTCTAGCTTGGTGTACAAAAACCTCAAGAACCCCAATAAACCCCTCTTTCTTCTCCATCATATCCTTCTTTCTATAACCATTATTTGTAACCAAAGAATTAAACTCTTGTTGACCAAAAACTGAGGGGTTTGACTTTGACAAGATAACATCTTGATGAGTTCCCATAGTGAAAAATGATATGGGTATTCAAGAAAATAGATCAAGAAACAAAAACCCTCAAGAAATCAACACTAGATAGCGAAAAAGTTAGGATCTTTATATCTCAAATTAAAGAAAACCTTAAATTACAACATACCCATGTTAAAAATGAAGACTTTAAACCTTTTTCTTCATGAAATCTTGATAAAACAAAACTATATGATCACAAATTCCCAAAAAAAGAAACTTTTTGTTCAAGAAATCTTGGAAAGGTTTCAACTTTGAACAAAAGACTAAGACTTGGAGCATAAATCAAGAGAGTCAATCACGAGGTTCCAGAAAGTAACAAACTTTTGGGTTCATAAGTATGACACGCGTCCAGCAAGATTATTAAATGGAGGATGTTGGTATGAGTACAGAGACTTTTGAGACTTTTGAGATGAACCTAGAAGGACAATGAAACTGTTTTGTGACTTTCATATGGATTGAGTTTTGTTCTTTTCCACAACCAAAGTCAAATGTCAATACTAGGCTACTACTTGCTGGTCACATGTATGGAAATAGTATTTAAAATAATATTAAATGTTGGTGAACTAAGTTCTATTTAGTATTATTATATATAATTTTTAATGACAAATGATTAAAGTCTGGCTACTCAGGGTAACCCGATAGTAAAAAGCAATCTTATATCCTCACGATCACAGACAATGCAAAGTAGTCAAAGCACATGATCTTTTATTGCCTGAAGCCCATTGTAGTAAAATTCAGTTGAGATCAAATTTGAAATTGAGATCTTGCAGTCTTCAATTCAAATCTTCACTTTACCTTTATGATAATTGAGTTTATTTAAAAAGTAAATTATGCAAGTATTATTTTTGTGTGTTGTTTTTATAATTATTTTGAAGAATAATTGTCTTTGCTTGCAGTTATGTGACAAGTGGTTCTAACATTGCTATAACATTCTATACTTATTAATATGTTATATGTAATCAGTATTTATGCATTAATTAACTTTGTAATATATTCATGTATCTAGTTCATACGTATTAAGGTTTTGTTTCTTTTATTTCGTCTGTGGCTAAAAGAAGAAAGAGATAACTATCAATGTCAAAATAATATATCAACCATTTACATCAGGATTATGATGAATTATGGATATCTTTAATCTTTATTGGATAATTTGGTTCCTCCATTAGATGGGATCTTGAATAATTAGTTTTATCCATTTCGTAGGACGCGAGCTTCACCGTCCATAGCATGTGGTGTTAAGGAGGAAACATTTGAGAAGAGGAAACAAGAGGCACATATGCCTTTACTACATTCAAGATTAAGGGGATGTTGGCTTCATCTTCCAGAATCCTTGTAACATAACTCAATGATTAATATTCGTGGATGATAAACTGATAAAGGCTGGGCTCGAAGCGTTGGGGACTCTTACTCTAATGGGAACCTTTGCGAGGATGCTACGTTTTGTCATATTGTACACGTATTTTGTTTTGAGCGTACAAGGAAATTTTGGGGTGTAATGCTCGGGAGAAATCGAACGTTGATTTGTTGTGTAGTTGTAGGTGTTTAAACTTTAAAGGATATATGTTTATATAAACTTAATTTAAATAATACAAATATTTGACAATATGTTTGTTTATTGTTCACAACACATAAATGTTTGTGTCAAACTAATGCTAGAGTATCAATAACGACAAGTTACCACATGTGGGAGTCTGAATCGTTGGCTGATTCTACCCATATGTGTTTAGCTACTTAGTGGCAAAGTTTGAACGAAAACGTTGGGGTATATGGCTTGGTTTCAAAATGTAACAAAAAAATGCACAAACCCGCCCGGGGGGGGGGCTCAACTTTTCGGTCGAAAATGAGTAAATTTACACTACATATAAAAATTTACAGGCGAAAAACGGGTAAATTTATATTGCTGTGCAAAAAACCGGGGGGGGGGGGTGGCCTCACTATACTTTGCCACTTGTTAGTCACAGTAGACATGCGAGATGATGTTCCATTTGCCGATTGCACCAAGAGACCTTACCACGCATGGTAGGACGTTGATATTACGAGTATAGTAAATGTTTATATTGACTTTATAACGTTTTATCACATCTTCACATTGCGATATGTGTCGACATATCGCTTTAGTTTATTATAAAGTTGAAAGTTGTAAGCCACCTTGGCCAAGTTCTGCACTCCCTGCGCATGGACAGAAGTTGCCATAAGCATTAGATCATTTTTTATAAACTATTCTATTGTTTGTTCACCAACTTCCTAGTATAAACATCCACATCCCACAACAAAATGATCGAAAGCCCGCATGCTATATATTGAACATGATTATAACTATTTGCGTTAAAAGTTAACTGAATACCCCCCCCCCTTTTCCTTTGGGAAGGGAAAAAAGAGCGCTTCTGTCCCTTGACTACTTCTTTGGGCTTATGATACCGTTTGGAGCCACATGTCTTCGTCCGACATGCGCAAGAGCTCTATGCTCTCCTAAAATCGGCCCACTGCAAACCGACGCGCGACCAGGAAGGTTAGGAAGCCACTCCACTTTCCTGATCTTGATCTATACTAATAACAAAGTGCTTGCTCACATGTTACCTTTATGGGAGTCTAAGATTATTTTCCTGACTTCTCTTATTTCACTCAATCGTATTTTATTTCTTAATTCGAAAAAGTTAATTGAAAAAACAATATTAATAAAACCATAATAGATTAAATGCAGTAATTGTTTAGTATTTTTTGTTACATGTCATATTTCAAATCATCATTTTATAAAACATAAATTTTACTATCGACTATTTAATATTTCTTTTATTTAACACATTTATAACTAGATGAGGACGTGTTGTTAAAAATGCTTTTATTCCGAGTTCATCAAACATGCAAATAAGCGATAATGTTATCAAAACATTCCTAAAGACATATACAGATAATATTTAAATTTTGTAATTAGTTTTAAGAATTAACTATTTACATAATTAACACGTGTAAATTTTACTCTACTTCTAATTACATATTTCTCTTATGAGAACTTAAACTCTCATTTTGAAAGAGCAAACTCTTATCTAACTCGTTAGAAAAGCAAAGTTTTATCTAACTCGTTAATAGCACTGAGCCACGGAGCGAAAAGCCGTACAATTAGTTTCGAAATATTTCATCCACTCAACAAAAGAAAGGTGGAGTACACACTTTGCCAATCGCCTCAATGTTTTACATTTTATGGGCCTCAAACACGGCCCAATCTAATCGGTGGCATACACAACTTTTCTTTCTTTTTTTTCCAAAACGTATTTATTTTGATTATTATTATGGGTTAAGTTAAAATAAAAATCATTAAGTAGGAAGGTTAAGAAGCAATCTAGATAATTAATTTTGAACTAGAAGGGTTGAGATTAATTTGGGGAAAAATTAGGTATAAAACAAGGGGAAGGGCAAAAAAGAAAGAACACATAAATGTTGACTTTCTCTCCTCACATACAAGACACATGTCAATTTCCCCTATCATTTTAAAACGTTCATAACTTTTTTATACGACATCTTTTTTTAATAAAAAAGCACCTTAATAACGAGTGTTTTTTTATCTTTAATTTGAAGACCACATTGTTATATAAAAATTAAAAAAAAAGTTAGTGGGGTTTTTTTATACGTTGTGTTATAGGTATGACCATTATGTTTTATAAAATTGTTTTTTTTCCAAGTGTAGCCCGGATCACTGTGCTTTAACAAATTGTGTTTTTCCATTGTGTTTTACAAATTATTTTTTTTACTTTAAATTTTTCATTATGTTTTACAAATCATAACTTTTTCATTGTGTTTTATGTTGTTTCTTCCATTTTCATTGTGTTTTGTGTTTCACTTTTTTTTTCGTTGTGTTTTACAAAGTTTGTCTTTTATCATATGGAACCTTAAATATTAGATCCTATTCAACATATGATTGTGGGCAGAGAAAAAGGCTGCCACAGGAAATAATGGTCGT